>NC_138780.1:202250659-202443159 GCF_965119305.1 Pelophylax lessonae
ATGGGATGTTTACATTCCTTCTCACACCAATAAAAGTGATCAGGATTTTTTTTTTTTTTTTTAAAGGGACAGTGTAAAAAAAAAAAAAAAAAAATGAAAAAAAAAGCCCATATGTAAGTCGTGGCCAAAAAAGTAAGCGGTGTTCAAACCACACATGTGAGGTATTGCCACGATCGTTACAGCGAGACCAATAATTCTAGCACAAGACCTCCTCTGTAACTCTAAATAGGTAACCGTTAAAATTTTTTAAATCATCGCCTATGGAGATTTTAAAGTAACGTAGTTTGTCACTATTTGCCATCTTTTAGACCCCAAATGCCTCCATAAAGAGTACCTGTCACTGCCTATTACTGTTGCAAGGGATGTTTACATTCCTCGTGACTGCAAAAAAAAGTGATCAGAATTTTTTTTTTTACCGCTTGCTGACCAGCAGCCGCATTTATCCTGTGGCAGGTTGGCTAAGGGGCGAGCATGCACAGCTGGCGGTGCGCTCCGGCCCCCACTAGGCAGAGGGGTGCCGATCCACGATTGCCGCCAGGCACCCGCGATCACTCCCTGCTGAGAGAGAACGACGGTCTAATGTTGTAAACACAGCTGACCGACTGTTCTCTGAAATTATCACAGAGCGCCTGTGATCCTTCTATATAGGATCTCAGGTCTCTATGGTCATTTCACAAATCCACCCCCCCCCCCCCACAGTTAGAAAACACTCCCCTAGGCTTACAATTAACCCTTTGATCCCCCCTAGGTTAACCCCTTATCTGCCAGTGTCATTAGTACAGTGACAGTGCATATTTTTAGCGCTGATTACTGTAGTAATGTCACTGGTCCCCCCCAAAAGTGTCAAAAATGTCAGTTAGGGGTCCGATCTGTCCGCTGCAATGTCGCAGTCCCGCTAAAAATCGCAGATCGCTGCCATTACTAGTAAAAAAACAAAATAAATAAAAATGACATAAATCTTTCCCCTAGTTTGTAGACGCAATAACTTTTGCGCAAACCAATCAAAATACGCTTATTGTGATTTTTTTTACCAAAAATATGTAGCAGAAAACAAATTGTCCTAAAAGATAGAAAATTTTAGATTTTTAAATTTTTATTGGGAATGTTATATAGCAGAATGTGAAAAATATATATATATTTTTTTTTTCAGAATTGTCGCTCTATTTTTGTTTTTAACGCAAAAAAAAAAAATCACACAGGTGATCAAATACTACCAAAAGAAAGCTCTATTTGTGGGAAAAAAAGGACATCAATTTCATTTTGGTACAGCGTCGCACGACCGCGCAATTGTCAGTTAAATTAATGAAGTGCTGAATCTCAAAAAATGGCCTGGTCATTAAGGAGGTAAATCCTTCCGGTCCAGAACTGGGTAAGCGGACAGTGTGAAAAAAAAGAAAAATATTCATCCCATCCCTCTGTTCTCGCGTGCCAAAGTTGTGCCCGCAAATGTAAACGTTTAACGCTGTAAAAAGTGTTCAAACCACACTTGAGGTATCTAATTCTAGTGCAAGACCTCCTCTGTAACTCTAAACACGTAACAGTTAAAACATTTTTAAAGCGTAGCCTATGGGGATTTTTAAGTATCGTAGTTTGTCGCCATTCCTGGAGTGTGCGCAATTTTTAAATCATGACATGTTAGGTATCTATTAATTTGGCCTAACATCATCTTTCACCTGATACAAAAAAAATATTAGGCTATCTGATCACCTCTGTGGTTTTTATTTTTTGCGCTATAAACAATAAAAGACCGACAGTTTTGAAGAAAAAAACAAAACAATATTTGTTACTTTCTGCTATAAAACACATCCAATATAAAAAATGTAAAAAATCGAATCTAATATTCTTCATACATTTAGGCCTCTTTCACACGGAGCGGACCGTATTGCGATCCGCTCCGGCACATTTTTTTTTTTTTTACGGACACGGATGACACTTGTGTCATCTGGTCCGTATGTCCGCATATCATCCCATCCATTTGCAGATGATAAACGGACATAATGTATGTCTATGGGATTGCGGATGTCCGATTTTGCGATTTTTTTTAAACGGAAGAAAAATAGGGTTCTGTTCCGTTCCAAAAAAACAGAACAGAACTGAAAGGACGCAAATTGAATGTCAGCGGATGGTCATCCGCTGACATCCGCAATCCCATTGACATGCATTATGTCCATATATCACCCGCAAACGGATGGGGTGATATATACGGACATACGGAACGCCCGTGTGAAAGAGGCCTTAGGCCGGTATGTATTCTGCTTCATGTTTTTGGTAAAAAAAAAAATCCCAA
Source organism: Pelophylax lessonae (assembly GCF_965119305.1). Taxonomy (NCBI): domain Eukaryota; kingdom Metazoa; phylum Chordata; class Amphibia; order Anura; family Ranidae; genus Pelophylax; species Pelophylax lessonae. Next base: position 202,252,947 of record NC_138780.1, read on the forward strand.
TAAGTGTGTATTGACTGGTTTGTGAAAAAGTTATCGCGTCTACAAACTATGGGATATTTTTATGGAGTTTTAATTTTTTATACTTTTTATACTAGTAATGGCGGCAATCACTTATAGCAGGACTGTGACATTGCGGCGGACCTATCGGACACTAAGTGACACTTTTTTGGGGACCAGTGACTCTATGATGGCAGGGAGGGGGATTAACATCAGGGGCGATCAAAGGGTTAAATGTGTGCCTAGGGAGTGCTTTCTAACTGTGTGGGGGGCCGTGCTTTAACTGTGGGAAGGCAGAGATTTAAATTAGGACGCATATATGCATATCTCCCTTTGTGCTGGGAGCGCGCTCAACGAGAGCCCCTTTACTAATGATCGGGACCCGGGAACTCCTGATTCCAGCTCAGCTGATTACTGTGGCAGCCTCTGATTGGCTACCATAGTGATCAATCACTGTGAAGCCCACCCCTGTGTTTCTCTCTCTGTGACTAGAGAGAAAAGATACAATGTAACTTTCTCTTTCCTTGCAGAGAGGGAAAAAAAAAAAGTGTGTGTAAAAATAAATAAAAAAAAAGAAAAAATACCTGGATTAAGTGCAAGGGTTAGAGTTTGGGTTAAGTAAGGTTCTAACGTCAAGGACAAGGTCAAGGGTCAGGGTCAGTAAATTTTGGGCAGGATATTTTTGTTTAAATTAGTATCAGTGTTAGTCAGTGTCGGTGTGTTTTATGTAGGACAAAAAAAACAAAATGTGCGCCATTGTTTCTGGGCTGTACTACGAGTACAAACCCCAACTAACACACACATAGGTGATATCGTTGTGATTGTCAGGAGGAGGAGAATTTATTTAAGGTTGTTTTGTGGTGATAAGTTATGGTAGTAACAAGGAATATACAGATACATTTAAAAGAAAATGTTTTTTTTATTATTATATATATTTTTATAAATATATATTATTTTTTTTTTTATATTTTGGGCTACATTTCCTTTAATAAAAAAAAAAAAACATATTTGTTGCCATTTCCTACCAAATTAAAGCCCACTTTGTCCTATAAAAAACAAGATATAATCCGCCTGGATGCACAAAGTAGTTGTGATGATATGTATGGCTTTACTAAAACATGTCAAAGTTGTAAAATTTTGCTTAGGCATTAAGATTTGTTTTACCCTTAGGGGGGAGGGGATAAGATAGCAGTACCACTGAGATAACCCCTATGGGTGCAGAACTTTTTTCCACTTACCTCAGGTGGAATGCCCGGTGGAATGCCAGTGATGCCTAGTTTAGAAAAGTGCAGCTCACAGCAACCACAGTGGAGAGGGCACTGCATGCAGCAAGGGAGAAGGAAGGAAAGAAGGAAGGAAGGAAGAATATAGGAAAAGACGGTAGTTAGGAAGGTAGAAGAAACAGGGATAGTAAAGGAAGAAGAGAAGAAGGAGGAAGAAAATGAGGAAGGAAGGAAGAAAGAATATAGGGTTAGACGGTAAATAGCAAGGTAGAAGAAACAGAGAAACTAAAGGAAGGAGAGTATAAGTAAGAAGAACGTGAGGAAGAACATTAGGAAGGAAGAAAGACTATAAGGGAAGACGGTAGGTAGGAAGGTAGAAGAAACAGAGAAAATAAAGGAAGAAGAGAAGGAGGAAAAATGTGAGGAAGAACATGAGGACGGTAGCTAGGAAGATAAAAGAAACAGAGACAGTAAATGAAAAATAGAAGAATGTGAGGAAGAACATGAGGAAGGAAGAATATTAGATAAGACGGTAGGTAGAAAGGTAGAAAAAACAGAGAGAATAACGAAAGAAGAGAAGGAGGAAGAATGTGAGGAAGAACATGAGGAAGAAAGGAAGAATATAAAGGAAAATGGTAGGTAGGAAGGTAGAAGAAACAGAGATAATAAAGAAAGAAGAGAAGAAGGAGGAAGAAGATGAGGATAGAAGGAAGGAAGAATATAGGGGAAGACGGTATATAGGAAGGTAGAAGAAACAGAGAAACTAAAGGAAGAAGAGTAGAAGGAAGAAGAATGTGATGAAGAACATGAGGAAGGAAGAATATAGGGAAAGATGGTAGGTAGAAAGGTAGGAAAGAAGAGAAGAAGGAGGAGGAAGAATGTGAGGAAGAACTTTCGGAAGGTAGAAGATAAGATAAGACAGTAAGTAGGAAGGTAGAATGTGAGGAAGAACATGAGGAAGGAAGGAAGAATATAAGTGAAAACTGTAGGTAGGTAGGTAGGTAGGTAGGTAGAAGAAACAGAAAGAGTAAAGGAAGAAGAGAAGAAGGAGGAAGAACATGAGGATAGAAGGAAGAATATAAGGCACGACGGTAAGTAGGAGGGTAGAAGAAACAGAGAAAGTAAAGGAAGAAGAGAAGAAGGAGGGAAAATATAAGGAAGGAAGCAGAAATAAGGGGAAAATGGTAGATAGGAAGGTAAAAGAAACATAGAGGGTAAAGAAAGAAGAAGGAAGAAGAGAAAGGTTAAAGGACCTTAACATGTATAGCTTGGAAGAAAGAAGAGACAGAGGGGATATGATAGAAACTTTTAAATACATAAAGGGAATCAACTCGGTAAAGGAGGAGAGCATATTTAAAAGAAAAAAAACTACCACAAGAGGACACAGTTTTAAATTAGAGGGGCAAAGGTTTAAAAGTAATATGAGGAAGTATTACTTTACTGAGAGAGTAGTGGATGCATGGAATAACCTTCCTGCAGAAGTGGTAGCTGCAAATACAGTGAAGGAGTTTAAGCATGCGTGGGATAGGCATAAAGCTATCCTTCATATAAGATAGGGCCAGGGACTATTCATAGGATTCAGATATATTGGGCAGACTAGATGGGCCAAATGGTTCTTATCTGCCGACACATTCTATGTTTCTATGTTTCTATGTTAAGAAGGAGGAAGAACATGAGGAAGGAAGGAAGGAAGGAAGGAAGGAAGGAAGGAAGGAAGGAAGGAAGGAAGGAAGGAAGGAAGGAAGGAAGAATTTTAGGGGAAGACGGTAGGTAGGAAGGTAGAAGAAACTGGGATAGTAAAGGAAGAAGAGAATAAGGAGGAAGAACATGAGGAAGGAACAAAGGAAGCAAGAATGTAGGTTAAGACAGTAGATAGGAAGGTAGAAGAAACAGAGAAAGTGAAGGAAGAAGAGAAGAAGGAGGAAGATTGTGAGGAAGGAAGGAAGAATATAAGGGAAAACAGTAGGTAGGAAGGTAGAAGAAACAGAGATAGTAAAGGAAGAAGAGAAGAAGGTGGAAGAACATGAGGAAGGAAGAAGAAAACAAGGGAAAATGGTAGGTAGGAAGGTAAAAGAAACACAGAAGGTAAAGGAAGTAGAGAAAAAGGAGGAAGAACATGAGGAAAGAGGGAAGAATACAGGGGAAGACAGTAGGTAGAAAAAAAAAAAACCAGGGATAGTAAAGGAAGAAGAGAAGAAGGAGGGAGAACATGAGGAAGGAAGTAAGGAAGAATATAGGGTTAGATGGTAAATAGCAAGGTAGAAGAAACAGAGAAACTAAAGGAAGAAGAGTAGAAGGAAGAAGAACGTGAGGAAGAACATTAGGAAGGAAGGAAGACTATAAGGGAAGACGGTAGGTAGGAAAGTAGAAGAAACACAGAAAATAAAGGAAGAAGAGAAGGAGGAAAAATGTGAGGAAGAACATGAGGACGGTAGATAGGAAGATAAAAGAAACAGAGACAGTAAAGGAATAATAGAAGAATGTGGAAGAATGTGAGGAAGAACATGAGGAAGAAAGGAAGAATATAAGGGAAAATGGTAGGTAGGAAGGTAGAAGAAACAGAGATAATAAAGAAAGAAGAGAAGAAGGAGGAAGAAGATGAGGATAGAAGGAAGGAAGAATATAGGGTAAGACGGTATATAGGAAGGTAGAAGAAACAGAGAAACTAAAGGAAGAGTAGAAGGAAGAAGAATGTGAGGAAGAACATGAGGAAGGAAGAATATAGGGGAAGATGGTAGGTAGAAAGGTAGGAGAAACAGAGAAAATAAAGGAAGAAGAGAAGAAGGAGGAAGAATGTGAGGAAGAACTTTAGGAAGGAAGAAGATAAGATAAGACAGTAAGTAGAAAGGTAGAAGAAACCGAGAAAGTAAAGGAAGAAGAGAAGGAGGAAGAATGTGAGGAAGAACATGAGGAAGGAAGGAAGAATATAAGCGAAAACTGTAGGTAGGTAGGTAGGTAGGTAGAAGAAACAGATAGAGTAAAGGAAGAAGAGAAGAAGGAGGAAGAACATGAGGATAGAAGGAAGAATATAAGGCACGACATTAAGTAGGAAGGTAGAAGAAACAGAGAAGGTAAAGGAAGAAGAGAAGAAGGAGGGAAAATATAAGGAAGGAAGCAGAAATAAGGGGAAAATGGTAGATAGGAAGGTAAAAAAAAACATAGAAAGTAAAGAAAGATGAAAAGAAGGAGGAAGAACATGAGGAAGGAACGAAGGAAGCAAGAATGTAGGGTAAGACGGTAGATAGGAAGGTAGAAGAAACAGAGAAAGTGAAGGAAGAAGAGAAGAAGGAGGAAGATTGTGAGGAAGAACATGAGGAAGGAAGGAAGAATATAAGGGAAAACAGTAGGTAGGAAGGTAGAAGAAACAGATATAGTAAAGGAAAAAGGTGGAAGAATGTGAGGAAGAACATGAGAAAGGAAGAATAAAAGATAAGACAGTAGGTAAGAAGGTAGAAGAAACAGAGAAATTAAAGGAAGAAGAAGAGAAGGAGGAAGAATGTGAGGAAGATGAGGAAGGAAGGAAGAATATAAGGAAAGATGGTATGTAGGAAGGTAAAAGAAACACAGAAAGTAAAGGAAATAGAGAAGAAGGAGGAAGATTGTGAGGAAGAACACGAGGAAGGAACAAAGGAAGCAAGAATGTAGGGTAAGACGGTAGATAGGAAGGTAGAAGAAACAGAGAAAGTGAAGGAAGAAGAGAAGAAGGAGGAAGATTGTGAGGAAGAACATGAGGAAGGAAGAAAGAATATAAGGGAAAACAGTAGGTAGGAAGGTAGAAGAAACAGAGATAGTAAAGGAAGTAGAGAAGAAGGTGGAAGAACATGAGGAAGGAAGAAGAAAATAAGGGAAAGCGGTAATTAGGAATGTAAAAAAAAACACAGAAGGTAAAGGAAGTAGCGAAGAAGGAGGAAGAACATGAGGAAGGAAGAAGAAAACAAGGGAACATGGTAGGTAGGAAGGTAAAAGAAACACAGAAGGTAAAGGAAGTAGAGAAGGAGGAAGAACATGAGGAAGGAAGGAAGAATATAAGCGAAAACGGTAGGTAGGAAGGTAGAAGAAACAGAGACAGTAAAGGAAGAAGGTGGAAGAATGTGAGGAAGAACATGAGAAAGGAAGAATAAAAATAAGACAGTAGGTAGGAAGGTAGACAAAACAGAGAAATTAAAGGAAGAAGAAGAGAAGGAGGAAGAATGTGAGGAAGATGAGGAAGGAAGGAAGAATATAAAGGAAAATGGTAGGTAGGAAGGTAGAAGAAACAGAGATAGTAAAGGAAGAAGAGAAGAAGGAGGAAGAACATGAGGATAGAAGGAAGGAAGAATATAAGGGAAGATGGTATGTAGGAAGGTAAAAGAAACACAGAAAGTAAAGGAAGTAGTGAAGAAGGAGGAAGAACATGAGGGTAGAAAGAAGAATTTAAGCGAAGATGGTAGTTAGGAAGGTAGAAGAAATAGAAAAAGTAAAGGATGAAAAGAAGAAGGAGGAAGAACATGAGGAAGGAAGATGAAAATAAGGGAAAACGGTAGGTAGGAAGGTTAAAGAAACACAGATGGTAAAGGAAGTAGAGAAGAAGGAGGAAGAACATAAGGGTAGAAGGAAGAATTTAAGGGAAGATGGTAGGTAGGAAGGTAGAAGAAACAAAGAAATTAAAGGAAGAAGAGAAGAAGGCGTAAGAATGTGAGGAAGAACATGAGCAAGGAAGGAAGAATATAAGGGAAAATGCCAGGTAGGAAGGTAGAAGAAACAGAGAAAGTAAAGGAAGAAGAGAAGTAGGAGGAAGAACATGAGGAAGGAAGAAGAAAATAAGGGAAAACAGTAGGTAGGAAGGTAGAAGAAACAGAGAAAGTAAAGGAAGAAGAGAAGAAGGAGGTAAACATGAGGATAGAAGGAAGAATATGGGAAGACAGTAGGTAAAAAGGTAGAAGAAACAGAGAAAGTAAGGGAAGGAGGAAAAATGTGAGAACGAACATGAGAAAGGAACAATGCCTACTTGAGAAGGAAGGATGGATATAACACTAGTGGATAAGTCTGTATATGATGTTTGCAGTACACTATTGTATTCATTAAGATTTGCTCCTTTACTTAACTTTTCCCTTTAGATGCTTTGAAAGTGCCATCTAAAGGTGGAACTGGCTGGAAAAAGCAGTTGGAAGGATCGTACAAGAAGGTGGTGAATACAACCATGGGAGTCACTGCAATAGAAATACTGTACACTCCCTATGTGTCTATTATTGTCGCTATACCTTCTCCAGGAAAAGAAGTGGAAGTGGGCAATAAACTCATCCCACAAACCATTGAGGCTCTGAGGAAGGCTATGACTCTCCAGTAAGACATATATTTCATTTATATTTCATCATCCCTCTGGAAGCAGACAGATAAGACTTTGATCTGATGACTGGTGTTATTATAGGCGAAGAGTGTATCTGTTGAATTTCTTAAAGACTTTCTAGTGTCACTTTGTTTACTAATTGGTGTATGTCTTGTTGAATAAAGTCTAAACAACACTATATTGTCACAAGTATTGGGACGCCTGCCTTTACACGCATGAACTTTAATGGCATCCCAGTCTTAGTCCGTAGGGTTCAATATTGAGTTGGCCCACCCTTTGCAGCTATAAAAGTTTCAACTCTTCTGGGAAAGCTGTCCACAATGTTTAGGGGTGTGTCTATGGGAATGTTTGACCATTCTTCCAGAAGGGCATTTGTGAGGTCAAGTACTGATATTGGATGAAAAGGCCTGGCTCACAGTCTCCACTCTAAGTCCTCCCAAAGTTGTTCTATCGGGTTGAGGTCAGGATACAGTGCAGGCCAGTCAAGTTCCTCACCCAAAATGTTCTCATCCATGTCTGTATGGACCTTGCGTTATGCACTGGAGCACAGTCATGTTGGAACAGGAAGGGGCCAACTCCAAACTGTTCCTACAAAGTTGGGAGCATGAAATGGTCTAAAATGTCATGGTATGCTGACGCCTTAAGAGTTTCCTTCATTCGAATTAAGGCGGCAAGCCCAACCCCTGAAAAACAACCCCACACCATAATCCCCCTTCCACCAAATGATTTGGACCAGTGCACAAAGCAAGGTCCATAAAGACATGGATGAGCAAGTTTGGGGTGGAGGAACTTGACTGGTCTGCACAGAGTCCTGACCTCAACCCATTAGAACACTTTTGGGATGAATTAGAGTGGAGACTGCGACCCAGGCCTTCTTGTCCAACATCAGTGCCTGACCTCACTAATGCACTTCTGGAAGAATGGTCAAACATTCCCATAGACACTCCTAAACCTTGTGGACAGCCTTCCCAGAAGAGTTGAAGCTGATATTGCTGCAAAGGTTGGGGCAACTCAATATTGAACCCTACGGACTAAGACTGGGATGCCACTAAAGTTCATGTGTGTGTAAAGGCAGGCGTCCCAATACTTTTGACAATATAGTGTAAGTAAAATAGCTTGAATTCAGACTGCATATATCATATCCATTCCACTCCTATGGAAAAAGACAGACGTACATTATTGCTGTGGGGAAAGGATAGAAACCAATAAGCTTCCAGGTTTTATGGTCAAAGCTTAATTGAACCAGCTGAAGTTAGAATCTGATTGGTTTCTCTGCAGAGCTGCGCTAGTCTCTGGGTGTTAATAAATCTCCCTCTATGTTCACTTGAAGGGTAACTCCACTTGCGTAAAAAATTTGCAAATAACAAAAAAAATATATCATACACAGTTGCGACACAAATTATATTGTAATTGAATTTTATTAAAAATGACCTTTCCTTTTTAAACAGCAGCTGCTGTAATTCTCTGTAAAAGGCAATGCAGTATGGCTACCTGGAGGCATTCTGTACACAGAACGCCCCCTCTCCCCAGGTATGTAATTTCCTGCTTGTCTGATTAGCTTACTGATTTTCCCAAAAGTCTACACTAAGATACAAATCCTATTACGGGCATACCCTGCAACAGAAAGGGCATTTTTGGTGAGATATTCCCAAACGAAATCACGTCTGAAGAGATGGTGACCCTGCCACTTTCCTCATTAGAGCCCTGCAGGTGCAACCGCTGATAGATAGTTATAAAATCACTCCCATGCAGACTCACTAAACACATTGACACTGAGAAACAAACAGCTATTTCTCCAGAACAATAAAAGGTAGGAATCCACAACAAAGTTTATTACAATCCCTGCAATGTACAGAGATCACCCAGAGGAGAATATTTTTTTTCTCAACCAAAGTGGAGTTACTCTTTAAAGTTGAACTTAAAGCACCCCGTGCTTCCCCTCTCACATCTGACTTTCTAATTCTCTTTTTTGGGGTCTTCTGACCGGTCATGTAGCTCGGGGTCTTCCTCCTGTGGAAGATTGACTGGTCTTCAATACTGCAGCTGGGGCTCACAGAAAGTGGGTGGAAAAAATAATAATAATAGTAGGCAAATTAATGGAAACCCTATTAAAGGATAGGATTGTGGAACATCTTAAATCCCATGGATTGCAAGATGAAAAACAACATGGGTTTACTTCAGGGAGATCATGTCAAACAAATCTTATAGATTTTTTTGACTGGGTGACTAAAATAATAGACGGTGGAGGTGCAGTAGACATTGCATATCTAGATTTTAGTAAGGCTTTTGACACTGTCCCACATAGAAGACTTATCAATAAACTGCAGTCATTGAGCATGGACTCCCATATTGTTGAGTGGATTAGGCAGTGGCTGAGTGACAGACAACAGAGGGTTGTAGTCAATGGAGAACATTCAGAACAAGGTCATGTTACCAGTGGGGTACCTCAGGGATCTGTACTGGGACCAATTTTGTTTAATATCTTCATAAGTGACATTGCAAAAGGCCTCGATGGTAAGGTTTGTCTTTTTGCTGATGACACAAAGATATGTAACAGGGTTGATGTTCCTGGAGGGAAACGCCAAATGGAAAAGGATTTAGGAAAACTAGAAGAATGGTCAGAACTCTGGTAACTGAAATTTAATGTGGATAAGTGCAAGATAATGCACCTGGGGCGTAAAAACCCAAGGGCAGAATATAGAATATTTGACACAGTCCTGACCTCAGTATCTGAGGAAAGGGATTTAGGAGTAATTATTTCAGAAGACTTAAAGGTGGGAAGACAATGTAATAGAGCAGCACGAAATGCCAGCAGAATGCTTGGATGTATAGGGAGAGGTATAAGCAGTAGAAAGAGAGAAGTGCTTATGCCGCTGTACAGAACACTGGTGAGACCTCACTTGGAGTATTGTGCGCAGTACTGGAGGCCATATCTCCAGAAGGATATAGATACTCTAGAGAGAGTTCAGAGAAGAGCTACTAAACTAGTACATGGATTGCAGGAAAAAACTTACCAGGAAAGGTTAAAGGACCTTAACATGTATAGCTTGGAAGAAAGAAGAGACAGAGGGGATATGATAGAAACTTTTAAATACATAAAGGGAATCAACTCGGTAAAGGAGGAGAGCATATTTAAAAGAAGAAAAACTACCACAAGAGGACACAGTTTTAAATTAGAGGGGCAAAGGTTTAAAAGTAATATGAGGAAGTATTACTTTACTGAGAGAGTAGTGGATGCATGGAATAACCTTCCTGCAGAAGTGGTAGCTGCAAATACAGTGAAGGAGTTTAAGCATGCATGGGATAGGCATAAGGCTATCCTTCATATAAGATAGGGCCAGGGACTATTCAGAGGATTCAGATATATTGGGCAGACGAGATGGGCCAAATGGTTCTTATCTGCCGACACATTCTATGTTTCTATGTTTCTATGAAGATCTACTTTATGACTCCCCAGATGCACATACAGTGCTCACCTTCTCTTCACTCACCGAAAACTTTATTTACCCACTGAAGATAAATAAAGGAACCCTGCGTAAAGTCAAGTCATTCTGGTTGGACCTACCACAGATTTAGAGACTTTCCCTTCATCCAAAAACTCAGAAACTAGAAATGTTGGGTAATTCTCTTCACTCTAGAGTGGTAAGAGAACAAAGGAAAGGTGAGTATATGCAGGAATGGTGGTGCTACCGTGTTTCCCCGAAAGTAAGCCCTACCCCGAAAATAAGCCCTATCTCGATTATCAGGGCAGGCTGCAATATAAGCCCTACCCCGAAAATAAGCCCTAGTTTAGTGTATGGAAAATCCTAGGATGCACTTTATTAGCGTTTTAAATAATGTCCAGTGTGTTTTTGTAATATAATACTGTGAAATACCTTCATTACATGGCCGCTCTGCTCTCAGCTGATTCCCTGCTGTCTTTCTCCTCTCATACCATAGCTGTCAGAGGGGGATCTCAGCCCCTCCCCTCTGCAGTTTACACAGAAGCGCCGGTTGTTCGATTAGAATTGTGGGAAATACCTTCGGAACATCGACGCTTCCACAACCCCCAGCTGTCGGCCAGGGAAAAGAGGACAGCAGAGCGGCAGATCAGCTAAACCTATTCTAATCTAGTCTACCACGGAACACCGGCTCTTCTGTGTACACTGCAGAGGGGAGGGGCTGAGATCCCCCTCTGACAGCAACCCTATGAGAGGAGAAAGACAGGAGAGAGCAAGAGATTAGCTTAACACAGAGCAGCGATGTACCATAATGAAGGTATTTCACACAATTGTATTACAAAAACACTCACTGGACAGTATATAAAACACTAATAAAGTGCATCCTAGGATTTTATATACACTAAACTAGGTTTACACTGGATTTCTGGCAGGCAGGGAGGGCAGAGAGGGACAGAACATTATAAGACCTACCCCGAAAATAAGCCCTACTGTGTCTTTTGGTGCCAAAATTGATATAAGACCCGGGCTTATTTTCGGGGAAACGCGGTACCAATGAGTCCTAATGACCTAGGGTCAGCAGTGAGGGTGCTGTAATGAGGTGGTTGGTGCCAGTAGCATTGAACAACAGATTGCATATGACCAGCATACCAGAATGTTCCTTATTCTGACTTTATTGTTAAGACATCAGTAAAAGCAAACTGGTGTCCTTACAATATAATCAGTTAAAGGAATGGCTTGGTGTGCTGTTCATATGCAATCTAACCCCCAAAACATGGTCACCAATGCTGGTGGAGATCTAGACGATGAGGGTGGCCTCTCTTGTACCTCCAGTCCAAACACTAGGGCTCATAATGTTACAAGTACCCAGCAGATATCACACAACGGACGTGACCTGTAACAATCAATAGAAGTGTAGAATCAGTGGGCAGTAGCTTAGTCAGTGTCACAGGCCAGTGTCAGTAGAGCAGAGGTCAATGTGGAAAATCCGAAATAAGTCAATAGGCAAGCTCGATCAGTAACAGGAGAGAAGTATTGCAGGTCAAGTCACAGGTCATGAATTGTAATGTATAGCTGAAGACCACACAGTAACCACCTCAAGAGCCAACGCTGGTACCTAGCAAGCGTGCTGTATATGCAGATACATATGTATGCTGCAGAGGTGTAACTAGAACCTTCAGGGCCTGGTGCAAGAAACCATGCAGGGCCCCCCGGACACCCCTTCCCTATAAGCCTGGGGCTCCACCCACTGATCCTGGGGCCCTTCACTCTCGTTGCGGGGCCCTTTATTACGGTCCCGCAGTGGGACCTTTTCACAAGTTCTGCAGTGGGCCCAGTAGGGGGGGGGGGACCAGGGGAGCACACAGTGAACTGGATAGGAGGAGTAGCGGGGGCAGCATACAGAGGAACCAATCTCCTCCATTTTTCTCCTGCAGCTACAGGAGGAAAAAGGAGGACAGTGATTTCTCTACATGCTGCCCCTGCCCCCCCCCCTCCTATCCAGATGTACAGGGGAGTTGCACGGGCCCCCTGGGGCATGGGGCCCGGTTGCAATTGCAACCCCTGCAACCCCTGTAGTTACGCCCCTGGTATGCTGAGATAAACCCAAAAGTGACTGTTTACAGGGCAATACATTAGTCCATGTGCATGAGCATGTGTTGGCACAAGATAGTATATTTAAGGTTTAGTGTTATCTAAGGAGCTTGTTGTGTTGTCTTCAGAAATACCCTGTGACCTCCCCTGCAATCCTGCCCTCCTGTCATTAATATGGGCCCAATTGACGCTTCTTGACGCATGTGGAATAAACCTAAACCTGACTCTTCTGCAAAATTCTAATAGTTGGACCAATGCTAACTTGGTCTAAACCCTTCCAGCATTCTTTTAACTAGCCACAGGGTTTTCTGATGGCTTCCTGGGTTGAGTCAGCTCTTTGTGGTATAAGAGTGCTGAGTTCTGTGGTGGCTTGTCGTAACATTTTATGTAATATGCGGTCCTGGAGGCTGCTCACCAACAACCGTGGTTTGCACAGTTCATAAAATATTTTTATTCTGCAATAAATCCCCATGTATTTTGGGGGTTCAAAAACTGAGAGATAACCATAGAGTGAGGGATACCATCCTTAACTGTAAGTTGGAACCCACGTAGATGTATACAGATCATGCAGGCACTTGGGAGGGGCCCGCTAACAAGGCCGCAGGCCCGCCGGAATGCAAAAGACATACAAAATTACTTCCTTTAATTAAACTGAAAAGCCACCGTAAGGTTATGTGAAAAATCTTATTGAAATGGGTACACAAAGAATTTTAATACTGCCCACTTGTCCCATTTAATCATTTCACCCTGTTGAAGAGTATACTCCAACAATTTACCCTCTTACCCATTAAGCAGAGATCACATGACAAGACGCCTAGGCTTGTGGTTGGGTTATATGTATTGTATTGTTAATGTTTTATTACAGTGGTCTCCAAACTGTGGCCCTGAGCTTGTCTTTATCTGGCCCTTGGGGCACTATTCATCCTACTGACACCATCAATGGAGGCATAATACTTGCGAATGACACCAACTATAGGGCACTGTTCCTCCCACTGACACCAACAATGGGGCACTATTCCTTTCACTGCCACCAAGGGTATTATTCCTCCCAATATGTGGTATAATTTACTCCCACTGATACCAAGGCATTTTCTACTCCCACAGGCCACAGCCGGCCCTCATAAAGTCTGAAGGACAGTAAATTGGCCCTTTGCTTGGAAAGTTTGGAGACCCCTGGTTTATTACACTTGAAAAAATATATTATACATAATCTCATAGATAACAAAGAATTTTATATTTGCAGGAACGTACGCCTGGATGTTCCCAGAGTCACAGTTTATACGGGGGCTTACCTGTTAATGAATATATCTCCTAGAAATGGTTGGAAATTTTATGAATCTAGGGTAACATTTACATTTTTTTGTGAAGAATGTTACTTAGGTTAAGATAATTGGTTTGTAGAAATAACAAAACAATGGGAAATCTGCTCCTCTGATCATTTTGCTTTGCCCAGCATATTAATGGTCTATAAACAGTAGCCCAAAGGACCAATTACCAGAACATTAACCAGAAGAGTCAGGGCCAGCCCTACCATGGGTCCTGCTGGGTCCATTGGACCAAGGCAGAACTTTGAGAGGGGCAGCAAATTGATGGCCGAGATTTTTCTTCCAGCAGTTTTGTGTGTCATCAGTTTGCGTCACGTTATGAGCGGCAATTTCCCCATCTCATACAGCCATCCATAGTGCAAACTGATGAGTATGAGGAGATGGAGGGTCTCCTCCAGGTAACATCCCTTGCGTGATTGTGGTGTGCGCAATGACGTCAGACATCAGCGCACTCCATCTCATGCAGGGCAGGCTGGATCTTCTAGGGTGGTGGCCACAGCAGACACAGGAGTGACAGGAGAACAGACAGTGGGTGTTTGGTGGACCGGTCCGGTGGTGAGGTATGGAAGAAGATCTGTTCTAAAATGTATATTTATTAAAGGTACTGTTTTTCTTGTGTTTGTTCGTTTTTTGTCCCTATACCCACAAAGCAGCCCCTTAACCCCCCCCCCCCCCCACACACACACACAATGCAGCCCCTAAAAGGAATGCACATATACAAGGTGCTGTTGCATGTAAATATGACTTCTTTAAAATGTAATTTTAGTTTTAATTGTCATGATATAAAAAATTGGATGTGGAGGCCTTTTGGTGGGCGTGACTTTTTTTTGGGGTGGGCTGGTGAAGGGGGGGGGCAGAATTACATTTTTGGTCCCAGGCAGTCCGATGTCTTGGGCCAGCCCTGAGCAGATTGCACAGGAGGCCCCCCCCCAACCACACTCTATGACCTCACTGCCTCTATAAAAAAGCCATAAACTCCTCTATTAGGATGGAACTGATATCACAGAAAGCGGGTATTTTGCCCCATAAACCTAAGCATTCCGGTGGATTTCCAAGTGGAGGAAGTCTTCCAGGAATTGGAGAACCAGAATTCCTAATTTTTACCATCACACAGTTGTCACATGGAAATCTTGAAGCAGCTTTGATTTTGCTTCCCCCAGTAAGTACAGGAAGTGAAGACAAATCTCAGTAGTGGGGACAGGAAGTGAGTAAAAATGTATCTAGGGGTGACTGGGTATGATTTATGGGAAAATGTCTCCAGTGGGGGGGATGATTTAAGGGGAAATGTCTCCAGTGTGGACATGAAGCAATGGTAAATCTCCTAAATGGGGACAGGATGTTAATGTAAATATGAAGGGAAATCTTCCCAGCGGGGAAGGGGAAGTCTCCAGAAGGTATAGTAAGTACGTGGCAGATAAAAGAGCAGCAAGTGTGGATTATAAATATCAAAAGGTACACTTTATTGTGTTCCACTTACAAACATGTGGAAATTCAGAAGCATCTATGGGATAACATCCTGCAAGTCCGTGTTGGAGACACCACGGCGTCCTCTGAGTACTACGTTGCAGGCAGTGCCGGTGGGTTCCAGTGCTCTGGGTCTGTGAACGGGGACAGGAGCCAAGTGTTGCCGAGGGAACAGAAGGTCACTGCAGGGCGGGTAGACATCAGGGTGCGTGTTTGGAGCATGCATGCTCCTTCCTCAGGCCCCCTGAGTGGTCATCTTTTTTCAGAAATGTTTTCTGTAATAGGTGTCCCTGTGCAACATAGTCTTCATTACGGGTGCAGTTGTGTAAGGAAGGAGTTGCCAGCAATGGGTTTGACGTAATTTTTTGCATAGATTTGTGCATCTGTATGGCACAACAGTAAATCTAGGAAGGCCAGGTTGTCTGGGTCGCATACTGACGTGAACGATAATGCTAAGGTGTTGGAGTTGCAGTAAGAGACAAAATCATCCACTAGTGTGCGTGGGCCATTCCAGATAATGAAGATGTCATCAATATACCTACCGAAAAAGACGATGTTGCTAGAAAATGGGTTGTTGGTCCAGATGGATTGGTGTTTCCACAGGCCCATGGTGAGGTTGGTGTAGCCTGGGGCAAAATTTGTGCCCATAGCTGTGACACGTGTAGATAGTAATAGCTATCGAATAGAAAACAGTTGTGGGTGAGACAGAAGTTTGTAGCATTAAGAATGAAGTATGCCTGCTTCAGGTTGATATACGGGTCTTGGAGGAGACAGTGGTTAACAGCCCAAAGTCTGACTGCATAGCTGTCACCATCCCAGATGGATTTCCAATATCCCAAAAAGCTAAATCTGCCGTCTCAGACACAACTGCACCCGTAATGAAGACTATGTTGCACAGTGACCCCTATTACAGAAAAAAATCCTGGAAAAAGAATACCCACCCACCCCTGGTTGAAGAGGCCTTTACTTCTTACCTGACCAACTTACCTAGCCCAAGGAACCAAGGTGAACCGGAACCCCAAACCACAAGATTCATAACTCAGTTCCACACCCAACACAAAAAGATGGAACAGATTTTTTCAGAAACATTGGGGTATTCTCCAAGAAGATCCATATCTGAAAAACAGTCCATTACCACCAAAGCCCCCAAAATCACATATAGAAGGCCACGCAACATCAAGAGTAAGATAGCCTCAGGCAAATTAAAATCCTGCACAAACAGCCATCATCACCATCCAACATGCTCCAACCTGAAAGCCGAAAACTAAAATGCCTTACTTGCAAACATGTACTAGATGGCTCCAAGTCTTTCACCACCAAAGGTCAGACCTATGCCCTCGAAGACTTTTACACCTGTTCCACAGAGTTTGTTATCTATTGCCTATCATGCCCTTGTGGCCTACTCTATGTGGGTCGCACCAGCAGAACCTTGCGCAAAACAATCAGGGAGCACCGACGCGCAGTGGAAGATGGAGAGGACAAATATAGTGTCTCCGGACACTTTAAAGAATTTCATCAATAGTCCTCTAAAGGTCTCCATGTTTGGGTCACAGAGTCTATCTCCAAGAACCTCCCTTGTGCAGAGCGCTTCAAGCGTCTCTGTGAGAGAGAGATTTTTTGGATATACACCTTAGACACCATGTTCTCAGGAGGTATGAATGAAGACCTAGAAATCCAGTCCATCTTAAAATTTTCCCTCAAAACACAACCTGCACAGCGCTTGCTTACTAACTCTTTATAGTAAGTAAGTGGAAATCTCCCAAAAAGGGATAAGAAAGCTCACTGGTGAGGAGAGTAAGTAAGGGGACATCTATGCAATGAGAACAGGAAGTGAGGGGGAAATCTCTATAGAGGGACAGTTAGTGAAGTGAAAGCTACCCAGTGAGACCAGGAAGTGAGAGAAAATCTCTAGTAAGGGGGGAAAGCAGGAGATGAAGGGACATTCTCCCAGAGAGGATAGAAAGTGATGGTACATCTCTACAAGGGAACAGCAAGTAAGGGTAAATCTAAGCAGTAAGGACAAAAATGAAGGGTAAAATTAAACAATGAAAACAACATGAGGGTAAATTGAGGGTAAATCTCTGCGGGGGGGGGGGGGGGGCGAGACACAGAGGAAAATCCACCCAGTAAGGATAGGAAGTTAAGGGAATTTTCCACAAGAGGGCAGGAAGTGAAGCAAAATCTACACAGTGAGGACAGGAAGTGAGAGAAAATCTCTAGGAAAGGGGGAGGGCTGAAGGTGAAGGGAAATTTCCCCAGAGAGGACAGAAAGTGATGGAACATCTCTACAAGGGAACAGAAAGTAAGAGTAAATCTAACCAGTGAGGACAAAAACTGAAGGAAACTTTAACAATGAAAACAACGTGAGGGTAAATGTCTTCTGGGTGGGGGCAGGAACAAAGAGGAAATCCACCCATTAAGGATAGGAAGTTAAAGGAAATCTCTACAAGGGGGCAGGAAGTAAGGAGAAATCTACACAGTGAGGACAGGAAGCAAAGGAAAATCTCTATGAAGGTAGAGGGCAAGAGGTGAAGGCAAATTTCCTCAGTGAAGAAAGAAAGTGATGGTAAATACAGCGGGGCAGGAAGTAAGGGTGATCTAGATACCCCTAGATAGGTGCTAGGTAGGAAGAATAGTTACTCTGTCTGCCTATCAGGGGAGAAGTAGGCAAAACCTAGTTTGCTCTCTTTGCCAATCAGGGGAGCCTGATCAGTAGTTAGGCCTGCTCAATGTGCTCAGTGTGTATTCATCTGGTCTCAGGGAGTGTCCCCAGCAGTTCCAATGGGGAGGCACATTGGATTCTGTGGGAAACCTGGCTAATGATACACAGGCTTTTGTAATTGTCCTAGTGGGTTGGCACAGAGAGAGGTGCATCATGGGATAGGGTATAAAAGCCAAGAGCACATGAGTCAGGGGGTCTTTGGGCGGGAAGCCAGGTCCCAGAAGGAGGGTGACAGCTGTCTCTCCTTCTGTTGCTGTGGATGGTGGTCACAGGCGGTCGGCCTTGTGAGCCAGGAGTGTGGGGCTGAATCCGGAGGTCCAGGAAAGCTGACTGGTGGAGTTGGAGGCAGAGTGACTCTGGAAAAACAGTGTCCGTGAGTACAGAAAAACTTGTCGGGGGTCTGCCCAGGAAGGGGACAACTCCAGAGGATAGAGTCAGTGGATGGGTGTCAGCACACACAGTAAGAGAGAAAGGGGGTGCCAAGTTTAGAACCCTGAAGAGAAATTTCAAGCAGGAACATTTTAAGTATCTTCCCCTCAGTCGTAGGGAGAGGCAGTGGCCTTGCCGCATCCTAAAGTCAGTTGTCCTCAATATTGTGAATAGTTATCAGTTGGAGTATCCCACTCATCCCTTCTCCTATCCCAGTTCTACAATAAACTACAAAACAACATCCCCTGGACTGTTCATTGTCTGAGCCAAGTATTTAAAGTGATACGTTTCCATAAACTGTTGCTATGGCTAACCCGGGGGAATCCAGAAAGTGCTATATCCAGAAGCCCTCTAGGGGGCAGTGCTACAACGTCTACAGAGGGGACAGGAAATGTGAGTAAATCTAACCACTAAGAATAGAAAGTGAGGATAAATCCCTAATGGGGGGGTTAGGAAGTGAAGGGGATTCAGCCCAGTGAGGACAAAAACTGAGACTAAATCTTTTTTTTTTATTTAATATGTTTTTATTGATTTATATATACAGGTTATACAGGCATAAACAAGACAAAAGAAATGAAAAGAAAAGAAAAGGAGAGTCTCCCCAGGCTGTATACATTTTGGCGATCCCTACACATCATAACTAAAACAAATGCACAGACATACGCTTTAATATACCCACAGGAATCAATATTTCTGGGAGTATTAAGCATTTTTGTCTAATTTTGTTTAAGCGGGGGCTCTCCAATATAAGGAGAAGAGAGAGAAAAGGGAAAAGAAAAAGATAGAAAAAAAAAGAGCTGGGGAAGAAGAAAAAGAAAAAAAAAAAAAAGGAAAAGGGGAACCCTTGGTGTTTCACCAGTCTTGACGTTCTAACCTATAGAGGCCTCAACCATATATGAGGCGTATGTATTAGTGTGGGTAAATGTTAACCAACAAGACCAAATCTTACGTGCCAGAGATGCCTGACCACGAAGATCCAATGTCATGTCTTCCAGGTAATAAATACGGTCAACTGCCCGCAACCATTGAGATATCGAGGGGACTGTAGACTGTTTCCAGTATTTTGGGATTAATGCTTTGGCTGCATTTAAGAGATGAGGGGTAATAGATTTTCGATACTGGGCCAGAGGGAGTTTAGTGTCATGGAATAAAGCAGACAACGGATCTCTGGCAATAGGTAAACCCTGAATTTCTTCAATTAAAGATAGTACATTAGTCCAATAGGGTCGGATTGCTGGACAGAACCACCATATATGTGCGTGCGTAGCTCTAAGCCCACATCCTCTCCAACAGTCAGCCGAAAGAGATGGTGTCATCCTCTGTAGCTTGACGGGGGAGTAGTGCCATCTAGTGAGAAACTTATAATTAGCTTCTGCTGTCCGCACCGATGTTCCTGAACTATGAGACATTTGAAGAATAACCTTCTCCTGTGTCGGCGAAAAAGTACATTTAAGATCTAGTTGCCACTGTTTCAAAAAATGTGGGGTGGAGTTGGGGCTTAATGCGTCCAATGCCTTATAAAACTTTGATAATAAACCTTTCCCTGATTCAGGGCGTGCTAGAATTTGTTCAATCGGGTTCAAGGAGTGTATATTGCGTAAGGGGTAGGGTAGTTTTTTCACAAATTGCTGAAGTTGGTGGTATTTCCAACAATCCATAAATGTCTTTGGTGAGGCCTGACATATTTTAGAGAATGGGAGTATTCCTTCCATCCCCGTTATATGATGCAACAGCGTAGCATTGGCCTGTGGTAGCCACTGGGAAAAAGAGTAATCTTTATAACCAGGCGGAAAAAGGCTATGGCCTAAAATCGGCATAAGTGGTGAGTTGTATGGAATTTTATAGAGCCTATGAAGCCGATCCCAGACACGGAAAACCGAACTGGTTAGAGGCGAAATAGTGTCAGCCAGATTTCTAGTCTCCGGCGGTATCCAAAGTTGAGTATATAATGATGTATTTGCCAGCTTCTGCTCCAGCTGAACCCAGAGCTTTTCCTCTGTATAAAATTTCCAATCGGCTATCCGAACCAGGGAGACGGCATTCAGATATCTCCCAAAATCCGGTACCGCCAACCCCCCGGCTTTTGCCCCGCGAAAGTAGCGAGAGCGCAAGCCGAGGCTGTGAGCGGCGCCAAACATATGCTCTAACCAAGGAATTTAAGGTCCTCACCAAGTTGACAGGTATATTAAACGGAAGCATTTGAAACATGAAGAGCACCCTGGGCAGCACATTCATCTTGACAACATTCACCCTCCCTATCCAGGAGGTTGCTAAATGATGCCAATTCGCAAAGTTAGCTCTAATTGTGTTAAGTAAAGGAATATAATTTACCCGTGCTAGATCCTCCACCTGGGCTGTAATATGTACCCCTAGGTATTTAAGGGAATAAGATTGCCATATAAAGGGAAATGCTGGGCTGATGTAATGTGCCATTGCCAGGGCAATTGTAACATTTAAAATTTCCGACTTCGTTAGGTTGATTTTAAAGTTAGACAAAGCACTATATCTATCAAATTCAGAAAGAAGGTTAGGCAGGGATATCATGGGTTGTTGTACATAAAAAAGAACATCGTCCGCATAAGCCGCGTATTTATGTGACTTAGACCCGACCGTGATACCGTGAATCGAGGGGTTTGCTTGAATTCTAGCCAGAAAAGGTTCCAAGGATAAAACAAAAAGTATAGGGGAGAGCGGACAGCCTTGTCTGGTCCCATTAGAAAGCTTAATTGATTCGCTAAGGATACCATTAACCTTAATCTGAGCAGTAGGGGATTTATATAACGCATTAATCAAACGACACAGGCGGGAGCCTAGACCAAACGCTTGTAATGTCGCCATCATGAACTCCCAGTCCACCCTGTCGAACGCTTTTTCAGCATCCGTAGAAAGCAACAGGGTGGGCTGGGAGTGCCGGCGAACAAAGGATAAAAGTGAAATTGTGCGTGACACATTGTCCCTCACCTCACGACCAGGGACGAAACCAGTTTGACTGTTAGCGATACTAGCGGGTAAGAAGGGGAGCAGTCTGTTGACAATTACCTTGGCATATAGTTTAACATCGACATTTAAAGCGGTAGTATCCCGCTTTTTGACACTTTGACCTACAGGTAAGCCTATAATAAGGCTTACCTGTAGGTACAAATAATATCTCCTAAACCGGCATGGTTTAGGAGATATTTACAGTGCATGAGGCGCTCGCGCGAGCGGCGCATGCGCTCTGAAGGTCCGGGGGGGACCTTCAACAATTAGTTTGCCGGAGTTTGCCGGAAAAATCACTCCCACGCGCATGCGCGGGAGTGACGTCATCGCGGCTCCGGCCAATCATCGCGCCGGAGCCGTCTCTTCCGGCCAATCAGCGCGCCGGAGCCGCCGAACCCGGAAGAGACGACGAGGGACCATGGCAGCGCCCGCAGCGATGTCCGTGGGTCCGTGTCGGGGCTTCGTTTTAAGGTAAGTTACACATAATGGGCTAGTATGCGATGCATACTAGCTCATTATGCCTTTGTCCTGCAGGTTTTTTTTTTTTTTTTTTATTTAGTTTACAACCGCTTTAACAAAGAAATGGGACGAAAACTAGAACATAAAGAGGGGTCTTTACCCTCTTTCGGGATTAACGTCACATATGCATGTAAAGTCTCCGGACGCAAAGAAGAGTCTTCCAGAATAGTGTTAGCATAGGAGGCCAAGTGAGGGAGCAGAATTTCGGTGTATTGTTTATAGTAAAAGGCCGAAAAGCCATCAGGGCCAGGGGCCTTCCCCGTTGGGGTAGAGATTAAAGCAGCTCGGAGTTCTTCCACCGAAATTTCTTCCTCCAAAGAATTAACTTTCTCTGGTGGAATGGAGGAGAGATTGGCAAAAAATTGTCTAGTTCTTTACCTATATTTTGTCTGTCCGGGGGGCTCAGAATTAGGGAATCATTTAACTTCCATGTGGATTTTTTATAAAGGAGAGAAGGGATCTTCAAAGTCAAACAAATAGGTGAATGATCTGAAATAGAAGATAAAGCAATAATAACAGAGTCAACTAGTTTGAGGTGGAAATGGTCCACCAAGAAATAGTCAAGTCTTGAATATGAATTATGTGTTTTGGAAAAGTACGAGTAATCCCTATCTGAAGGGTGAAAAACACGCCAAGCATCTATTAATTGGAGTTTATGCAATTGTGTGCGCAAATAGTTTAACCGTTTATATGAGATATAGGACTTACCAGAGGAGGTATCCAGCAGGGGGTCCATAGTAACGTTGAAATCACCTGCCACCACTGATATTCCATCAGCAAATTCATGGAACCTACGCAGAGTGGTCGTTAAATAAGACACTTGATCTTGATTAGGAGCATAAACATTTGCAAAAGAAACAACAGTGCTGCCCAGAGTGCCCTTCAGGAACAAATAACGCCCAAATTTATCAGCTACCATTTGTATGAGTTTAAAGGATGAGCCTTTACGAAACCCTATAGCAACTCCCTTGGAGTTACGAATATCCGAGAGGCTATAGTACCAAGTAGGGTATGTGGGGGTGGTCAATTTAAGATTTGACGTGTGGGTAATATGAGTCTCCTGAAGGAACACTACCTCTCCTTTCATCGCATTCAGTTCCCTATATAGACAATGCCGTTTAGCTGGAGTATGAAGATCCCTTACATTATAGGATAAATATGTCACTTTCGCCATTGAAATCTAAACCGGATATATACGAATATCCACACATAGACTGGTGTACACCAAGGGGGGGAAAGAGAGAAAAAAAAAAAGAAAAAGGTTGTCGCCATAGCGACAGTATGTCGGTGAGGTACACTCACCAAAGAGCGGAAGAACGGTGGTCCCCCAGCCGCGGTCCCACCTGGAGGCCCGCTACCTGGCGGGAAACGCAGGTGAGGGAAAACCGTGCTCCGCTCAGGGGTTTAGGGAGGGTGAGCAGCAAGAGGGGGGTCGAGACAGAACAAGTAAGAGATAATAACCCTGAAAGATCCGGAGCCCCTCCGCGGGACTTCGCCAGTTAGCTGAAAAATTTATCAAGTTATCACTTTCCCTCTCTCTTTGTATCTTCAAAATAGCCCAAAAAAAAAAAAAAAAAGAAGGGGGGAGGGGCCAGGTCCAAAAATAGTGCAATATTGTACTTGCTAATCTTCAAGTAATGTTCAAGTGGATTTATCAGAGGGAGATTTCCGTGGTTTCTGCGATTTAGACATCTTCTGCCAGGTAGCATCTACAGTTGAGGTTGGAGTCAGGAAAGCTTCATCTTGCCAACCCGGGAGGTCGGGTATTGGTATATTAAGCGCCGTACAAAAGCCCTCTAGATCTTCAGGGAATCGCAGAGTTGCAGTGCGTCCTTCTCTAGATGCGATTAAACAGGAAGGAAAGCCCCACCGGTATACTATGGCAGTAGCTCTCAACTTTTCTGTGAGAGGCTTTAATGCCCTACGGCGTTCCAAAGTTTCCCTAGCCAAGTCAGGATAAAGCGACAAAGATACCCCATCGAAGTCCAGATTTTGGACTTCCCGAGCTCTGAGCATTATAAGCTCCTTTTCAGGATAATGATGGATCCTGCATATGATATCTCTTGGGGTCTCTGTTTGCAAGCTGCGAAGGCGGAAGGCCCTATGGGCTCTATCAATCCTCATTAACTTATCAACAGGGAGGCCAAGCAGCTTGTTGAAAATGCCATATATCTTAGGGAGCAGGTCTGAGTCCTTGATGGCTTCTGGCAGACCTCGGATTCGGATATTATTATGCCTGCTCCGATTTTCCTGGTCCTCAATTTTATACAGGGCCATCCTATGTGCTAGAGCTTGACGTTTGGAGATAGTTTGGAGTTCTTGAAGTGCAACAGCATGTGTGTCTAATCTATGCTCGGACTCCTCCACCTGAGTTAATACCTGGTTCAGGTCCGCACGGACTGAAGATACCTCTTTTTTAATAGATTTTTCCAGGCTCCTCAGCATGGAAGCTAAATCCGCCTTTGTGGGTAGACCGCTTACAAGTGCGGCTACTGTAGATCGGCTCGGGGAGACATCCGTCCCGTCTGAGCACCAGGAGGAGACTGGAGATCTATGGGAAGTTGATGGGCTCTGGGGAGGGCCGGAGCGAGCACCCGGCGTATGGTCTGAACCCCCTGCCTCCAGCGGCTCCTCGGTCTCCACTGCCAGGTACTTTTTTATCGAGCCGGTGGTCGGCTTCTTTTGTGGTTGTGTTGTTCTCAAAGTTCTTCTCCCCATAGCTAACAGGCGGCTCAATAACCAGATCCTCAGGCCCAATAGGCTCTGCAGCCCAGATGCACGAGCAGCCCAGGTAGCCCTAAGGTAGATGTGTAGATGTGTATAGGTCAAGGGACACACAGAACCCCAGACCCACACCCAAAATAAATAAATAAATAAAAAATAAAAAATCCCAATGGCTCGGCGGCACAACTGCTCAAACGGTCCACAAGTCAGCGGTAGTAATCGATCCGTATGGCACTTCTCAGTACAATTATGCGACTTAGTGACTTGGCGACTTGGCGACAGAATTCAGTTCTACTTGGTTCAGCGATTCAGCGGCTTGATATTTCAGCGGTATCCCGACTTGGACGCTGCAGATGCGCAGCAGTTAGCAAACAATCTTAGCAGGGAGAGTGAGCACGTAATCAACCTGACAGTTCTTAAATTAACTCTTATCCCTTCAGTCTCAGTCGCCAGACACCATTTAGTCACTGCTTTAACACTTTAACACTTTAATAACACTGAACCCACTGACCCACTGACCCACTGAGCACTGAGAACGCTGTACACTCTGCTCAGCTCGGTGGCTTAGGGTCTTAGGGTCTTAAGCAGCTCTGCAGCTTGGTTCAGCTCCAGTCCACTCCAATAGCTCCAATAACTTAGTTCTCAGACAGCACACAGGCAGAAGCAGAAACACAAGTGCAGAGATCGAGTCGGGAGGTCTGCCCGACAATCCTCCACTCCTCTTGGCGGCTTATCGGCTCGGCTTGTCAGCTCGATATATCGCCGCTCAGTGTGGCTTAATAGGCTTAGTAGACCGGCGGTCTGATGATCCGACGATACTCGGCTCAGTACAGCCTTTACAGCCCTTGCAGCCCTTGCTCGGTGCGGCGGTTCCTCGGTTCAATGCAGTCCCGCACAGCACAACTTGGTAGACTTAATTGTCTGGCGGTATCCCGATATCCCAGCACGGTCACCGCTGTGCACGTTGGTCGGCAGGTAATCAGCAGGTAATCAGCAATCAATCAGCTGGTAGGCAGAGCGAGCAGACACCTGGCGGTTCTCACGGAGGAGCTCAGGGAACGTACGTCCTCACCCCCTCATAGGGTGACACCCACAGGAACTGAGACTAAATCTAACCAGTGAGGACAAGAAGTGAGTGTGAATCTCTGGATGTGGAGAGTAATGAGAAATCTACCTAGTAAGGACATGAAGTTTTGGGAAGTGTCTGCAGGGGGACAAGAAGTAGGAGGGGGGGGGGGGCAGAGAGTAAGAGGAAAGCTACCTGGAGAGGATAGTAGGTGAGTGGAAAGATCTACAGGGGGAGAGGAAATGATGGGAAATCTACGCAGTGCAGACACAGCAATACAAATCAAGCAGAGATAGTCATGGAATACTTCAGGGGAAATACTGTTATAGGGTAGAACTGATTTTAGCAGGAGTTTTGGCTTTATTATTTGTATTTTCATAAATGATTAGCCTTTAATACTGACCTGTATCATTTCTTTGCATTTACAGTATGGCTTTAAAGTGTCAGCAGAGTTCCCGTAGATGGAGGATCATCCCAGCTACTACTCCATATGTCAGGAGCTCATTAGAATCCTCCACACAGCACTGTGTAGTGTTCACCTTAAATAAAAATATATCTCACATGACTCTGTGTTGTCTTCATTGTTTTTAGGTAAGAGCCGGTTCACATTAGCGCGACTTGTCAGGCGACTTGTCAGCCTGACAAGTCGCGCTCCCTCCTGGTCCATTGACCGCTACAGGACCCGTTCTAATAGGAGCGACACAAGTCCTGGGGTCCTGTACTATTTCAGGGTGACCTCGGAGCGACTTGCATAGCCTTCCATTATGTGAAGTCCCTGCAAGTCGCTCCGAAGTCGTGGTGCAATGTAATGCACAAGTCGCCCCCGAAGTAGTAAGGAGTCGTGTCGCCTCAGTGTGAACCGACTCTAAAGGACTCACAGATCTCCTCTAGACTGAATGAACCTGGAAGCACTCAGATATGAGCACTTACAGGTTCAAAACTGATGGCAGAGGGTCTGGCATCTTTACCAATTTATACTGTATATGGGCATCAATTTCATTCATTAATATCTGAGAAGGTTAAGTGAGAACATTGGACAATATAGGCTGCTTGGGACTTTAAGTGAGACACCAGCAGGTAACGCTTAGCTTCTCCATCCCTGTATCCAAAAAACTGAAAATGTAAAGGATTAAAAGAGGTGCATGGAAACCAGCCAGCCCCCAGTCTGATGTACTCACCCTCCAGTCTGCCACCAACCAAGTAGACCTGTCTCACGATATAGATAAAAAACGGGGCTTTAGTTGCCACACATTTGCAAACGCATGTGTAAGCTGCAAGGCCTCTCCACGGCACCCTGTTTTACTTGCAGTCCTAATACTAACAAATCTGAGTGTCTTCACAATGGAAGCACATGGTTGCTAATGGATGGATGGGAGACACGTGGGACTGGAGTGGCCCAATCCTCCTCCAACCTTCTCCCATCAATGACTGGTCTAAATATATCATAGCTCCAATTAACTGTGTTGTAGCAAAGGTGCAAACTGAAATAGACTAGCTGAGAAGCATACACCTCCATCCTTTGGTAGATACAGTGTAAACACAGTATGGGACTTTACATGAGGCAATAGCCTGTAAAGCACAGCATCTCCATCCCTGATTTCATAAACTTTTTAACCACTTAAGCCCCGGAGGATTTGGCTGCTAAATGACCAGGGGGTATTTTGCAATTCGGCACTGCGTGATTTTAACGGACAATTGCGCGGTCGTGCGACGCTGTACCTAAACGAATTTGGCGTCCTTTTTTTCCCACAAACAGAGCTTTCTTTTGGTGGTATTTGATCACCTGTGCGATTTTTTGATCACGCGCTATAAACAAAAAAAGAGCGTCAATTTTGCAAAAATAACAATATTTTTCACATTTTTTTTATATGAAATTCCCCCCAAAAAAAATGTAAAAATCAAAATTTTTTAACATTTTCGGCCAATTTGTTTCATGTTTGGTGAAAAAAATCGCAAAAAGCGTATTTTGATTGGTTTGCGCAAAAGTTATCGCGTTTACTAACAAAGGGAAAGATTTTTGTCATTTTTGTTGTTTTTTTTTAACGCATAATGGCGGCGATCTGCGATTTTTTTTGCGGTACTGCGACATTGCGGCGGACAGATTGGACCCTTGACTGACATTTTTGACACTTTTGGGGTTACCAGTGACATTTCTACAGTAATCAGTGCTATACATATGCACTGTTACTGTAAAAATACACTGGCAGTGAAGGGGTTAACTTTTTTTAAAGGGCGGGGCTATGTGTGTCCCTAGGGGCGTGCTTTCTACTGTGATTGGCTGTGGCTTGAGCTGTAAGGACACTGATCAACGGATCTACATTGTAGATCCGTCTGATCAGTGTTTTTACACTGAGGAGAATGACAGGTGGCTTGTTTACACAAGCTGCCTGACATTCTCCCTCTCCCCCGACTAGGGTGACCACATTTCCAAACCGCCATTCAGGGACACTTACTTTCCCAAGTGCATTTTGTCAAACTTATACGTGAGACTGGCAAAAACATATCTGTCTGTGCATTTTTCAGTATTTCTGCACACTTTAACTGGCTACTTAGATATCTCTGAAGAAATAGAAAACAAAACAAGTTGCATTAAAGAACAGTTTTTTTAATTTTTTTTTTTTTTCTTAATGAGCAGGAACTTTTACAAAATATGAATACTTTACCAACCATAAATAACAGACTGCAAAACAATTCCAGTCCCACATATTTCTTAATGTATAAATAACCAATATATTACTCTACAATATATTCTTGAAAATAAACATAATACTAACAATACAGTAAATTATCTGAAAATATCAAACTTTTCCATATTAGACTATATGGCACAAGCTCAGTATCTTTTGTTTTAACTCTAATGCCTAAATGTGTATTTCTTGTCACTTCTTGCACATTGCAAGAGTTTATTATTTTGTTTTACAAAGCTGTAAAAAGAGTGACAGTCCATGTCAAAATTGATTTTCACCTGGAGTTCAGATTTTATTAGCTCTATGCTGCATCTGTTCCTTGTATCAGACCAGCATGATCCCATCATGCTGAAGACTCTTTCAACTGCTGCATTTGAGCATGGAATGCTGATGACAAAAGCAACCACTTTCAAGAGGTTTGGCAGTTTTTCAGGTCCAGCTTTCATGAATATTGTTGACCATATAACATCGGTATTGAGGTCGTCATCTGCTTCAGAACCGGTGGAATTTGTTTGAAGGTGTGGACAAACACAACTATATTCTTCATAAAGGTCATCCATTGAAAAAGAGTCTTCTAAATTCAGACTTTGAACTGCTGCCACCAGGTTATCAAACGTAAGGTTCTCCTTTAAATTTAAACACTGAATTTTCGACAAATAGTTTTCGTCTGAAAAATCAAACCACTGTTCTAAATAATGAACAGCTTTTTCATAAAATGCTAGGTATTCGGATTCAATTTGCATTGCTTGCAGACGAGGTAGTTTCTTCAAAGCTTTCCCAACAAGGTATCCAAAGAAATGGTCTGTCTGTCTTTGGATTAGTTTGCCTCTCACTGACGTCATGATCTCATAGACATCAACTGCAATCAGATTATTTTTCTCCAGTTTTAGTATGGCTGTCTGAAAAATAGGCAAGCAGTTGTGTAAAAACTGAAGATATACCTCAGGCACTGATGGCAGGTCCAGTTCTGTGGTCTCGCCGTCTTCGTCCACAATAAATTGCCATATCACCTTTGGTGTTTCGTCCTTACCAATGCTTTGAAAGTAAGCTTTTACAGCTGGCCAATTTTTTAGAACTCTCTCGATTGCTGGATAAAGAGACAACCATCTTGTTGGTACATGTCAAAGAAGTTCTGACCATTCGAGGTCAACAAAGTCAAACATTTCTTTAAGTGTGGCAACTCTCTTGGCTGCAGAGGCGTAACTAGAACCTTCAGGGCCCCGATGCAAGAAACCATGAAGGGCCCCCCAGACCCCTGGCCGGGCCCTTCCCTTCAAGCCCGGGGCTCTTCCCACTAATCCTGGGGCTCTTTACTCTCATTGCATGGCCTTTTATTATGGTCCCGCATCAGGATCCTTTCACAAGTTCTGCAGTGGGCCCCCTTCCTGCAATCTTGGGGTCTCCCCACAGTGGTGAAATGCCAGGGCCCGGTCGCAAGTGTGACCTTTGAGATCCTAGAGGTTCACCCACTGTTTTGCTACCGGGCCCCCTGGAGCATGGGGCCCGGTAGCGATTGCAACCCCTGCAACCCCTGTAGTTACGCCCCTGCTTGGCTGATATTGAGAAGTAATTATATAACTTCAAAATTAGACTTTCCACGTCACAGTTTAAGACATCTGAAGCCTTTTTAGCTGTATTGTGAAGTATATGAGCTGGACAGCCATCTGGCAATATCAGACCATTGATAGCATGAAGCTTCTGGTACACACCATTATGCTTACCAAAGTTCACACTCGCATTGTCAGCAGAATATGCAGACATCATATCCACAGATAGGCCATTTGATCGTATCACATGTAAAATTTGCTCTGAAATTGCAGCAGCACTTTCATCACCTTCATAAAAATCCAACAAACTTGTTACCACACCTTTGGAGGGCTTAAAGTAACGCAGAACTAAGGGGAAAAGTTTGGTGTTCCCATGGTTAGATGCATCTGATCCAACACTAAAATAAGCATAGCTGTTTTTCAAGTCATTAACTATCATTTCTACACTGTAAGGAGCCAGCACATTTTTTACAATGGCTTCAGCTTTAGTACGACCACATGACATCTTTGTGGCTTTTGCAGAATCCTTAAAGAGAACAGGGAGAAGTTTCATGGTGCAGTCCAAAGATCTATACGAGTGACTGTGGCGCACGGAATGGTAAACCATTGATATTTCAGCCGCTATTATTTCCTCTTGCAGTGCCATATCCTTAGAGGGAATCATAAATTTGAAAAGCATGTCACTTTGTTTTGCAGCCCGATCAGCATTTTTGTGACTCTCACTAGACATGTGAATTTTGATATCACCTTCACCACCATGACCGATTCCAAACTCTCGCCTACACAGAGTACAATATGCTCTATGATTGTTACCAGTCACTGCGGTTATGCAAGTGTAAGTTGTTTTCCATGAGTCTCGGAATCGGCACATTCGCTTTATCTTTTTTGATTTTGCTGCTTCTGAAGAAGTCGAAGGCCCCTGTTCATCACTGCTGCTACCCATATTGGAATGGTTTAGCACCACCAGTTGCGTGATTCACGTAGCAGTTGATTCTGATCAGAAGACAAAGAAAACAGAAGAGATACTTTTCCATGTACCCTGCCAGCAAAATAATTATTATTTTATTATTTATATAGCGCAAGCAAATTCCGTAGCACTGTACAATGGGTCGACTAACAGACATGTAATTGTAACCAGACAAATGGACGCACAGAAACAGAGGGCCTTGCTCAATGAGCTTACATGCTACGCTACAGGGAGTGGAAAATCACAGTTATCAATGAATTATTATCTGACAAATACTGGGGCGGCAGTGTGGCAAATGTCCAATCTGTGGTATTTTTATGTAGAGAACTCTATTATGATTCATTCAAGCCTAAAATCTGGCCCTGGAGGTGCACTGACTGAACCCAAATGCCTCTTATCATCAGAAAATCTGGGCAGTTTGTGAAAGTGACTCAGTTACTGAACACAAAGGAAAGAATAGGCACTGGCAGCAGACATCCATTAAAAAGTTAAACTTACATTTTGTCCTCCTCTTAAATGCTGATAATAACGGCCGGCCGTTGGATTACAGACAGTCAGTGAGTCAGTTACTGAAGTTACACAAAGGAAAGAATAGGCACTGGCACCCTGACAGCTAAGTGAAGTGTGCCATAGTGTCCATATAAAGGAATTGAACCCTGACAGGTAAGTGTGCCATGTTGTCCATATGGAGGAATTGAACCCTGACAGGTAAGTGTGCCATAGTGTCCATATAAAGGAATTGAACCCTGACAGGTAAGTGTGCCATAGTGTCCATATGGAGGAATTGAACCCTGACAGGTAAGTGTGCCATAGTGTCCATATGGAGGAATTGAACCCTGACAGGTAAGTGTGCCATAGTGTCCATATGGAGGAATTGAACCCTGACAGGTAAGTGTGCCATAGTGTCCATATAAAGGAATTGAACCCTGACAGGTAAGTGTGCCATAGTGTCCATATAAAGGAATTGAACCCTGACAGGTAAGTGTGCCATAGTGTCCATATGGAGGAATTGAACCCTGACAGGTAAGTGTGCCATAGTGTCCATATGGAGGAATTGAACCCTGACAGGTAAGTGTGCCATAGTGTCCATATGGAGGAATTGAACCCTGACAGGTAAGTGTGCCATAGTGTCCATATAAAGGAATTGAACCCTGACAGGTAAGTGTGCCATAGTGTCCATATGGAGGAATTGAACCCTGAGAGGTAAGTGTACCATGTTGTTCATATGGAGGAATTGAACCCTGACAGGTAAGTGTACCATGTTGTCCATTTGGTGCCCAAAAGGAATTCCCCCACCTCATGTGGAATTAATTTGCACCTTGTAGGTTGCATTCCGGGCTCGTATCCCTAAACGCATAGAAGCCAAGATGGCCACTCAGGACAGCGTCCAGTCGCAGCTTATACAGGCTGCAGGCAGCGGCTTTGGACCTGGGCCTCCCGAACTAAATAAAATGCCAGGATTAGACGCAGTGCTTGCGAATAGCGATATGATCGTGTATTACACGGGACGATTTTGGTTCCACAGACCCACAACATGGCGCATGCAGATAAGGAAGTCAGAGAAAAGTCAGAACTCCCGATCTGCATGCTTGTTTACCTCAGACAACACAGAATCAGCATGAGAGCCAGGCAACCAGCATTTCCACAGCTCAGCAATATGTTTTGTTGGTGTGTATGTGTTTTATATGACCAGCCTGGGACTTTCCCTGCATATATGGGACTGTTCCTTGTCATTCACCCTGCAGGACTTGGCAGCTTTATTTCCTGTCACATTATGTGACATTATGCACGGTACAGGCCGCCACTGCTGTGTAAGCGCCCTGCGGAGTGCGGACATGCCAGGAGGGAGGCGCATTCCCGCCACAGCGCGCCAGGACTCCAGGAGCTGAGTGTGTGGAATGGCCTCATGCCTTATGCAGCCTGCAGTAAGTAGTCTGCCTGCTTACTTGCTCACTACTTGATGATTGGGTTATCTAGAACAATATGAAAAGAAGCATTCCTGTATCTACGCAGTGGCTGTACATCGTGTGTGACTTGTAATGTAAGCCTTGAAATGCCTTACCTCACTTTATACTGGGAGAAAGCCAAATAAAATGCTTTCTGTAATACCATACTTACACTACAAAGACTGTCCTACAGTACCTGCAGTGCCAGATCTGCTGCCAGTACCACAGTATCTGCCTGCCCAGCCATAAACAAATCTCAGGCCATTGAAGTAAAAATGTTATTAATATTGGCTTCTGCTAGGCAAATCGTTTTATTCATTTCTTTCACACATACTTTTTCTGTGCTTTCAAAAATGTGGTAGCAATAGCATTGATCTTCTGCAATGTTGCTGACTGCTGTGATGGCAACGATCTCTAGCAATCTCGCCCAGGACTGTCTGGTGTCAGAGTTTTATTGAGGCACTTTTAGTGTGTGGCACTGGCAGCAGCTGCAGACATCCATTAAAAATTTTAACTTACATTTTTTGTCCTCCTCTTAAGCTGATAACCCGGCGGCGGCCGGCCGTTGGAGTTACAGGAGCAGGCTGAGTTGAGCTGAGGCGGCGCCGCACAGTAGATGATCCCGGGCCGGCTCCGGCTGACATCACCATCCACCTCTGCTCACTGCTCTCTCATTGGTTGGCTCGAATTGCAGCCCGCCCAACATGGTACACACAGCCCTGCCCAGCCCAGCCATGAGCCATCCTCCCTCATCCAGCCGTGGTGGACTGTCGGAGATGATACAGACAGTCCAGACTGGTCTGAGACTCACGGTCGGCGGACATTACGGGACATTGCATTGTCCCGTAATGAGGGTGACCGGGACCTGGGACAGACTCCCCAAAAACGGGACTGTCCTGGGCGATCCGGGACACGTGGTCACCCTACCCCCGACGATCGCCGAGTGACCGGCGGACATCGGGTCCGCCGGTCACACGCGCGGGGGGGGGGGTGCGGGAGTGCGCCTCCGCGGGCGCGCGCTCGCTCCCCAGACCCTCCCAGGCTAGTGACGTTAATTAACGTCACTCTGCCTGCCCGGGGCTGACCGCCGCAGTAAATCTACTTGCGGCGGTCGGCAAGCGGTTAAGACTTTAAATGAGACAAAAGCAGGTCATGCTTTTGGTCTCCATCCCTGTATATGAAAAAACTGAGGTTAAAATAGACCGCACAAAAATCGCACGGTGGCTTTAACCACTTAAGCCCCGAAAGATTTTACCCCCTTCCTGAGCAGGGCCTATTTTGCGATTCGGCAATGTGAGATTTTAACAGACAATTGCGCGGTCGTGCGACGCTGTACCTAAACGAATTTGACGTCCTTTTTTTCCCACAAACAGAGCTTTCTTTTGGTGGTATTTGATCACCTGTGTGATTTTTTTAATCATGCGCTATAAACAAAAAAAGAGCGTCAATTTTTCAAAAATAACAATATTTTTCAAATTTTTTTTATATGAAATTCCCCCCAAAAAAAATGTAAAAATCAAAATTTTTTAACATTTTCGGCCAATTTGTTTTCTGCTACATATGTTTGGTAACAAAAAAAATCGCAAAAAGCGTATTTTGATTGGTTTGCGCAAAAGTTATTGCGTTTACTAACAAAGGGAAAGATTTTTGTCATTTTTTTTTTTTTTTTTAACGAGTAATGGCGGCAATCTGCGATTTTTTTTTGCGGGACTGCGACATTGCGGCGGACAGATCGGACCCTTGACTGACATTTTTGACACTTTTGGGGTTACCAGTGACATTACTACAGTAATCAGTGCTATACATATGCACTGTTACTGCAAAAATTACACTGGTAGTGAAGGAGTTAACTGTATTGGAGAGGGAGGGGTTAAGTGTGTCCTAGGGGCGTGCTTCTAACTGTGATTGGCTGTGGCTACTAGTGTAAGAACAGAGATCTACGTTCCTACATAGCAGGACCGTATGATCTCTGCTGTTACACAGGGGAGACTGACAGGCGGGGTTGTTTACATTAGCCGCCTGCCTTTCTTCCGATGTAACGGACGATTGCGAGTGCCCGGCAGACATTGGGTCCGCCGGGCACACGCGCGGGGGGTCCGTGACCACGCGGGAGTGGGAGCGCGCCTCCGGGGGCGCGCACACGCTCGCTCCTTAGACCCTCACAGGCTAGCGACGTAGTACAACGTCGCTTTGCCTGTGAGGGGCTGACCGTCGCAGTAAATAGTCGTGCGGCGGTCGGCAAGCGGTTAAATGAGGCACCAGCCGGTAAAGCACAGCGCCTCCATCCCTGATTACATGAACAATATAGGCTTTTTGGGACTTTAAGTGATACACCAGCAGGTAATGCCCAGCGCCTCCATCCCTGTATCAGAAAAACTGAAAATTGAAAGGATTAAAAGAGGTGCATGGAAACCAGCCAGCCCCCAGTCTGATGTACTCACCCTCCAGTCTGCCACCAACCAAGTAGACCTGTCTCATGATATAGATAAAAAACAGGGGCTTAGTTGACACACATTTGCAAACGCATGTGTAAGCCCTGTTTTTTATCTATATCATGAGACAGGTCTACTTGGTTGGTTGGCAGACTGGAGGGTGAGTACATCAGACTGGGGGCTGGCTGGTTTCCATGCACCTCTTTTAATCCTTTCAATTTTCAGTTTTTAACCACTTTGCCGCTGCTCACTAGAGCTCTACTGCGGCAAAGTGGCTCGATAACGTCTGGCGATGTAGACCTACGTCGCCAGACATTCCTCTCTCTCTGTGGCGCGCGCTCGCCGCCGGAGGCTCGCTCCCGCTGTATTCAGTCACAGCGGGAGATCGCCACTGCTCTTCCCCGATCGTCGGGGATCGAGTGTGGAGATCCGCCTGCTTGTGTAAACACAAGCGGGCGGATCTCCTAAGTGACAGGCAGGGTCAGATTGCAGGATTCAGCATAGCTGAACATACGATCTGTCCCTGTGTCACATAGTCCCCTCCCCCCACACACGTCAGTAAGCACCAGGCATACATTAACCCCTTGATCACCAATAAAAATTAACCCCTTCCCTGCCAGTGTCATTTTTACAGTAACAGTGCATATTTATAGCACTGATTTCTGTAATAATGTCACTGGTACCCCCAAAAGTGTCAAAAATGTCAGTCAAGGGTCCGATCTGTCCGCCGCAATGTCGCAGACCCACAAAAAAAAAAAAAAAATTGCAGATCGCCGCCATTACTCGTTAAAAAAAACCCACCAAAAATGACAAAAATATTTCCCTTAGTAAACGCAATAACTTTTGCGCAAACCAATCAAAATACATTTATTGCGGTTTTTTTTACCAAACATAGTTAGCAGAAAACAAATTGGCCAAAATTTTTAAAAAATTTTGATTTTTACATTTTTTTTTGGGGGGGGGGGGGAATTTCATATAAAAAAATGTGAAAAATATTGTTATTTTTTCAAAATTTACGCTCTTTTTTTGTTTATAGCGCAAAAAGTAAAAATCGCACAGGTGATCAAATACCACCAAAAGAAAGCTCTGTTTGTGGGAAAAAAAGGACGTAAATTTCGTTTGGGTACGGAGTCGTACCACCGTGCAATTGTCAGTTAAAGTCGCACAGTGCCGAATCGCAAAAAGTGGCCTGGACGCAAGACAGCAAAATACTCCGGTGGATTAAGTAGTTAAGTGAGAACATTGGTGACTCACACAGTGTATACGAAAACACACATTATTGAGTCCTACAAGGTTTATGCACTTTT
This sequence comes from Pelophylax lessonae, assembly GCF_965119305.1. Lineage (NCBI taxonomy): Eukaryota > Metazoa > Chordata > Amphibia > Anura > Ranidae > Pelophylax > Pelophylax lessonae. Next base: position 202,289,138 of record NC_138780.1, read on the forward strand.
AGCTATTATCAGTAGGGGGAGTCCTCCACAAACCTAAACAAACTCAAAAAGGACAATGGATATGAACTCAGCCCCTATTCACCTACTCATATGAATATAATTATGGTTGATTCTCCTTGTATTTATTGTAACCTCTATAACACTCTAGTAACACTACAGAGAGTAAGTTACAGATACATACGCATGGCAACTCCCATCCACATAAAAACTAAACCTTTATTACAAAATCAAAAACCATATATAAAGACTACAGCAATCACAAGGCATATTTAACCACTTCAGCCCCGGAAGGGTTTACCCCCTTAATGACCAGGCCATTGCGTTGCGATAGGGCGCTGCGTTACTTTAACCACTTATGGACCGGAAGGATTTGCCCCCTTAATAAACAGGCCATTTTTTTAGATTTGGCACTGCATTATTTTAACGGACAATTGCGCGGTCGTGCGACGCTGTACCCAAATAAAATTGATGTTCTTTTTTTCCCCCACAAATAGAGCTTTCTTTTGGTGGTATTTGATCACCTGTGCGATTTTTATTTATTGTGCAATAAACAAAAAAAGAGCGACAATTCTGAAAAAAAAAAACTATATTTTTTACTTTCTGCTATATAACATTCCCAAGAAAAAAAAAAATATCAAATTTTTTCATCCTTTTAGGCCAATTTGTATTCTGTTACATATTTTTTGTTAAAAAAAATCCCAATAAGCGTATTTTAATTGGCTTGTGCAAAGGTTATCGCGTCTACAAACTAGGGGAAAGATTTATGTTATTTTTATTTATTTATTTTTTTTACTAGTAATGGCGGCGATCTGCGATTTTTAGTGGGACTGCGACATTGCGGCGGACAGATCGGACCCCTAACTGACATTTTTGTCACTTTTGGGGGTACCAGTGACATTACTACAGTAATCAGTGCTAAAAATATGCACTGTCACTGTACTAATGACACTGGCAGGGAAGGGGTTAACACCAAGAGCGCTCAAAGGGTTAAATGTGTCCCTAGGGGATGCTTTCTAACTGTGTGGGGGATTTACTTACTGGATCAACACAGGGACCGGTGTTCCTGAATAGGAGGAACACAGGATCCCTGTGTTCATCACTGACAGAACAGTGCACTGCCTTGTTTACATCAGCAGACCACCGTTCTTTCTCCATGGGGAGCGATTGTGGATGCCCAGCGGACATCAAATCCGCAGGACCTACTGATTGGCTCCTCTTCTAGCCAATCGACGCATGCATGCCTCTGGTAGCACACGCGCGCCCCCACTATCTGCTACAGGAAGCGACGTACACGTATGTCATTTCGCGTAACAGAGCCAACCTGCCGCAGCAAAACTACGGCGGCCGGTCGGCAAATGGTTAAAGCGGTAGTATACCGATTTTTGTGACTTTTGCCTACAGGTAAGCCAATAATAAGGCTTACCTGTAGGTACAATTAATATTTCCTGAACCTGCACTGTTTAGGAGATATTTGCCCTGCATGCAGCCGCTGACGTCTGCGGCGTTTGCGCTCTGAAGGTCTGGCGGACCTTCAGAGCTGCTTGCCAGATCTTGCCGGAAAGTGACTCCCGTGTGCATGCGCGGGAGTGACGTCATCGTGGCTCCGGCCACTCACAGCGCCGGAGCTGCTGAACCCGGAAGGGATGCCGAGGTGTACGGGGTCCGTGTCGGGGCTTCGTTTTAAGGTAAGTATTTCATAATGCCTTTGTCTTGCAGGGTTTGTGTTTTTTTTTCCAGTTTACAACTGCTTTAATGTCCGAACTCTGCACATATGTGTTCATGGTGGCTTCTTGCTTATGGGCCATACCAGTGGTGGGATTCAAAACTTTTAGTAACCAGTTCGACTTTCCCAGCAGAATGACCAGCGTGCCCCCTTTCAATGCACAGTGACCAGCGTGTCCCCCTTTCAATGCACAGTGACCAGCGTGCCCCCTTTCAATGCAGAGAGACCAGCGTGTCCCCCTTTCAATGCACAGTGAACAGCGTGTCCCCCTTTCAATGCACAGTGACCAGCGTGCCCCCTTTCAATGCACAGTGACCACAGCATTGCCCCCAATGATTGCAGAGCGCCACAACATTACAATTTTTTGTACCCTAAAGGGAGGATGAGGAAGAGGAGTAGGAGGAGTTCGGAACAGGAGGCAAACTGAAGCGCCCTGCAATCCTTGGCGGTGGAAGGAGATGCACCAAACAAATTTAAAAGGTGTATCTCACACGTACCAATACAGACTATGCCGTAATTTAATTTTTTACACTACAAAAGGGTGTATATTGAATAGCGGAATAGGAAAAATTTTATAAAACGGTGTATCTCACACGTACAAACACAGACTAGGCCCCGATTACAATTTTTTGTACCCTAAAGGCAGGATGAGGATGATGAGTAGGAGGAGTTCGGAACAGGAGGCAAACTGAAGCGCCCTGCAATCCTTGGCGGTGGAAGGAGATGCGCCAAACAAATTTAAAAAGGTGTATCTCACATGTACCGATACAGACTATGCCGTAATTTAATTTTTTACACTCAAAAAGGATGTATATTGAATAGCGGAATAGAAAACATTTTATAAAACGGTGTATCTCACACGTACAAACACAGACTAGGCCCCGATTACAATTTTTTGTACCCTAAAGGCAGGATGAGGAGTAGGAGGAGTTCGGAACAGGAGGCAAACTGAAGCACCCTGCAATCCTCGGCGGTGGAAGATGCGCCCCAAAAGATTGGAAGGTGTATCTCACACGTACCGATACAGACTATGCCGCAATTTAATTCTTTTTACCCCAAAGGGTGTAGATTGAATAGCGGAATAGAAAAAATTTTATAAAACGGTGTATCTCACACGTACAAACACAGACTAGGCCCGATTACAATTTTTTGTACCCTAAAGGCAGGATGAGGAGTAGGAGGAGTTCGGAACAGGAGGCAAACTGAAGCACCCTGCAATCCTCGGCGGTGGAAGATGCGCCCCAAAAGATTGGAAGGTGTATCTCGCACGTACCGATACAGACTATGCCGCAATTTAATTCTTTTTACCCCAAAGGGTGTAGATTGAATAGCGGAATAGAAAAATTTTTATAAAATGGTGTATCTCACACGTACAAACACAGATTAGGCCCCGATTACAATTTTTTGTACCCTAAAGGCAGGATGAGGATGAATAGTAGGAGGAGTTCGGAACAAGAGGCAAACTGAAGCACCCTACAATCCTCGGCGGTGGAAGATGCGCCCCAAAAGATTGGAAGGCGTATCTCACACGTACCGATACAGACTATGCCGCAATTTAATTCTTTTTACCCCAAAGGGTGTAGATTGAATAGCGGAATAGAAAATTTTTTATAAAATGGTGTATCTCACACGTACAAACACAGATTAGGCCCCGATTACAATTTTTTGTACCCTAAAGGCAGGATGAGGATGAGGAGTAGGAGGAGTTCAGAACAGGAGGCAAACTGAAGCACCCTGCAATCTTCGGCGGTGGAAGATGCGCCCCAAAAGATTGGAAGGCGTATCTCACACGTACCGATACAGACTATGCCGCAATTTAATTATTTTTACCCCAAGGGTGTAGATTGAATAGCGGAATAGAAAATATGATATAAAATTGATGATTTTTCAATAGCACATGTGAACACAGCAGTGTCTTATGTCAGTCAGCTCTGCTGCAGGCTATGAAGGGGAAAAAAAAGAAAATTCCCCTTTAAGTATTGTAATTTTTAAATAGATTAGTACAGACTATGCCACAATTTAATTTTTTTTAACCCAAAAGGTTGTATATTGAATAGTGGAATAGAAAAAAGTGTATAAAATTGAAAATCACTCAATAGCACATGTGAACACAGCATTGTCTTATGTCAGTCAGCTTTGCTGCAGGCTATGAAGGGGGAAAAAAAAAATTCCCCTTTAAGTTTGTAATTTTTAAATAGATTAGTACAGACTATGCCACAATTTATTTTTTTTTAACCCAAAAGGGTGTATATTGAATAGTGGAATAGAAAAAAGTGTATAAAATTGAAAATCACTCATTAGCACATGTGAACACAGCAGTGTCTTATGTCAGTCAGCTCTGCTGCAGGCTATGAAGGGAAAAAAAAAAGAAAATTCCCCTTTAAGTTTGTAATTTTTAAATAGATTAGTACAGACTATGCCACAATTTAATTGTTTTTAACCCAAAAGGGTGTATATTGAATAGTGGAATAGAAAAAAGTGTATAAAATTGAAAATCACTCAATAGCACATGTGAACACAGCATTGTCTTATCACAGTCAGCACTGAAGCAAAAACGCTGCACACAACTGACTGATAAAAATAGATTTTTTTCTCCCTCCTCAGCGGGCTTAACTGAGGGCAAAAAGATTGTGTTCACTGCACCACCCCCACACAGCAAAATCGATGTAGAACACTGACCCTGCCTATTCTCCAGCCTGTCCCTAATATGCTTGATAAGATCGTACTGGCACTGCACAACCCCCCACACAGCAAAATCGATGTAGAACACTGACCCTGCCTATTCTCCAGCCTCGCCCTAAAATGCTCTAATAACTCTCCCTGCCTGCACTTCGACCTTACCCTGCATTCTTTTCGGACAAAATTTTTCACAGAATCACTGTCTGTCCCTAATCAGCAGCCAGCACGTATGATGTGTGCTCTGTCCCTAAACTACAGCAGAATGACGCAGCGCGCTGGGGCTCTCCAACTTATAAAAACATGGTCACATGCTTCAGATGGCCAATCACAGCTACTAATACATTAGTAGGCATGGCTGGGATGGCTTAAGGCACACCAGTTAAATGCTTGTTGATTGGCTGTTGAAAGCCCGCCATTAAAAGCGCGCCAATACATACAAAACAGGAAATAAAATGACCGAACACGGATTTTAAATCCGAACATACAGTAAAGTTTTCGGGTCCGTGTGCGGGTAACAAAAATCCAATTATTCGGTACGAACACGAATAATACAGTTCGTGTTCGCTCAACACTATTCCTAAACCCATGCTGATTACCACTAACGATACTTTTTTCATCAGCAAATTCCTCGATATAGTGCCTTATTTTTCTCTACAACAGTTTACATACTACCGATATTAGACTGACTGGTTTGTATGCGGGCGGGGTCATCTGTGCCTATTCATGTGAGTTAACTCTCATGCGGAGTGGGCTCATCATTGCCTGGGATTAGAGACTGCATTCATGGGAACATTAAGGCAGTTCCCTGACTTAGAGATGAGCCCTCACTCTGAAATACGATTTGTCTACTGTAATTTGTAGGATGCATTAGGAGGAACGTGCTGAGCTTGTGCCCACTCCACCAGTTCAGCATACCTCTGTTACCTGATTCCCATTAATATTATGGGGTCCCGCCAAGCCCCTAGTGCAGACCTCATGTGTGCTCAAACTTAACTCTGTCCTTCCCATACCATGTGACCAGGCCAAAGATTTTCTTGATGCTAGTCTGCTCCTGGTTGTCATGGGAGATGGGCAGTTAGGGAGGGAGCCAGAACTTTGAGCCCTTCACAACCGGAGGACCTGCCACCTTACCAGGTGCCATGCCTAATAACTGGTTGCCGTAGCTTGTTCCTTCACTAGGTTACCCGTAGCAACTACACTCCTCTTCTTGTCCAGCAGCACACTGTCACCGCTTAAGGTGCTTCTATCTTCACCCAGTCTTTCTTCTGGGTTTGTGGGCTTCAGCGATATGAATGGCTATGCCAGCATTGACGTCATTCCTGCTCATGTGCATGTGAGTCGCTGTTTACGGCACATGCTCAGAGCGCATGCGCTGGTGACGTCATAAGCTGCATCTAAAGTAAATATCTCCTAAACAGTGCACATTTAGGAGATATTTACTCTACCTATAGGTAAGCCTTATTATAGGCTTACCTATAGGTAAAAATCATAAAACTGAGTTTACTCCCACTTTAACCCCGTCCCCAGCCTGGGATGGCTGCTAAATAACTAACTACACATACACATTCCAACCTGCCTACATGTATTTTTAAGGTATCAGTCCTTTTTTAAACATTAGTACCACCTTGGTTTATGGCCAATCAGCTGGTACTATTCCAGTCATTAAGCTGTCCACAAAATTTAGGAATAACAGTCTAGCTATAACCTGGCTATGTACCGTGCTCCTGCGAGACACATTTTGTTCCAATGTATGTCTTCCCATGTAGTAGAATAATAAAAGAGTTTGACTTGACTTCTTTGATCCCGGTGATTTATTTGTGTTTTAAGTTTTAAGTCTTTATTAAAACATCCATTAGAAATTGGCTGATGTAAAATGGATCATATCATTATGTATATGCCACATATAAGTTTATAACTGCATTAAAGTTCACAAATCACTGCAAGGCAGGTAAGACAACAGAGATAATAAAAGCAGAGGTAATAACCTAACAGTCTAATAAGTTAGTGAGCTTACCAGAGTCTAAGGATGGGCTTTATGGTCCCCATAACTTTTTATGGCAATAACTTGAATATAATTATGAAAAGATGTATACCGCGCCAACACTTGGTATTCAGCAGCCAGCAAAAACAAACGACAATTTGTGAATGAGGATATGTATCTGTACAAGGCGCTTTTTACGCTGGATTTCGGTAAGTGTGTTTTTCCTTTGATATTAAATTGCTCTTAAAGGTACACACTATGTGAGTTTTTAGTTTCCTTGAGTTTTTTAGTGGAAAGTATCTCCTGCTGTGGGTTCTAAAGATTACCTTCCTATGATCTGTGGAGGATGGGTGTAACCATTGTATGAAGGATCTGTGACATCTCCCATAAGGATTATCCATTTTCCTTGTCAGCTTGAATGACCCAAAAAGTATATGTTTTGTTGGGTCCTCATTATCTAGTAAGCAGTGTTGGGGGTAACTAGTTACAAAGTAACTGGTTACAGTAACTACATTACTTTTTTTGGTAACTAAGTAAAGTAACTAGTTACAATACTAATATTGGTAACTACACTACTTTACTAGGCTATAGGAGGTAACTACACTACTTTACTAGACTATAGGAGGTAACTACACTACTTTACTAGGCTATAGGAGGTAACTACACTACTTTACTAGGCTATAGGAGGTAACTACACTACTTTACTAGGATATAGGAGGTAACTATACTACTTTACTAGGCTATAGGAGGAAACTACACTACTTTACTAGACTATAGGAGGTAACTACACTACTTTACTAGGCTATAGGAGGTATCTACACTACTTTACTAGACTATAGGAGGTAACTACACTACTTTACTAGACTATAGGAGGTAACTACACTACTTTACTAGGCTATAGGAGGTAACTACACTACTTTACTAGGCTATAGGAAGCAACTACACTACTTTACTAGGCTATAGGAGGTAACTACACTACTTTACTAGGCTATAGGAGGTATCTACACTACTTTACTAGACTATAGGAGGTATCTACACTACTTTACTAGACTATAGGAGGTAACTACACTACTTTACTAGACTATAGGAGGTAACTACACTACTTTATTAGGCTATAGGAGGTAACTACACTACTTTACTAGGCTATAGGAGGTAACTACACTACTTTACTAGGCTATAGGAGGTATCTACACTACTTTACTAGACTATAGGAGGTATCTACACTACTTTACTAGACTATAGGAGGAAACTACACTACTTTACTAGACTATAGGAGGTAACTACACTACTTTACTAGGCTATAGGAGGTATCTACACTACTTTACTAGACTATAGGAGGTAACTACACTACTTTACTAGACTATAGGAGGTAACTACACTGCTTTACTAGGCTATAGGAGGTAACTACACTACTTTACTAGGCTATAGGAGGTAACTACACTACTTTACTAGGCTATAGGAGGTAACTACACTACTTTACTAGGCTATAGGAAGCAACTACACTACTTTACTAGGCTATAGGAGGTAACTACACTACTTTACTAGACTATAGGAGGTAACTACACTACTTTACTAGGTTATAGGAGGTAACTACACTACTTAACTAGGCTATAGGAGGTAACTACACTACTTAACTAGGCTATAGGAGGTAACTACACTACTTAACTAGGCTATAGGAGGTAACTACACTACTTTACTAGGATATAGGAGGTAACTACACTACTTTACTAGGCTATAGGAAGCAACTACACTACTTTACTAGGCTATAGGAGGTAACTACACTACTTTACTAGGCTATAGGAGGTATCTACACTACTTTACTAGACTATAGGAGGTATCTACACTACTTTACTAGACTATAGGAGGTAACTACACTACTTTACTAGACTATAGGAGGTAACTACACTACTTTATTAGGCTATAGGAGGTAACTACACTACTTTACTAGGCTATAGGAGGTAACTACACTACTTTACTAGGCTATAGGAGGTATCTACACTACTTTACTAGACTATAGGAGGTATCTACACTACTTTACTAGACTATAGGAGGAAACTACACTACTTTACTAGACTATAGGAGGTAACTACACTACTTTACTAGGCTATAGGAGGTATCTACACTACTTTACTAGACTATAGGAGGTAACTACACTGCTTTACTAGGCTATAGGAGGTAACTACACTACTTTACTAGGCTATAGGAGGTAACTACACTACTTTACTAGGCTATAGGAGGTAACTACACTACTTTACTAGGCTATAGGAAGCAACTACACTACTTTACTAGGCTATAGGAGGTAACTACACTACTTTACTAGACTATAGGAGGTAACTACACTACTTTACTAGGTTATAGGAGGTAACTACACTACTTTACTAGGTTATAGGAGGTAACTACACTACTTTACTAGGCTATAGGAGGTAACTACACTACTTTACTAGGCTATAGGAGGTAACTACACTGCTTTACTAGGCTATAGGAGGTAACTACACTACTTTACTAGGCTATAGGAGGTAACTACACTACTTTACTAGGCTATAGGAGGTAACTACACTACTTTACTAGGCTATAGGAACGCGCTTTCCTGCGTTACCCAAGCCGTGCGATACAATCGTTATTTGGAAGAATAGAGAGGGATGAAGTTTATGACTTTTTGTTGCACTTTATGTTTTATTCTGTTTTTTCAGGTTTTGTTCTCATGTTTCCCCAAGCCTGTGTTTATACAATAAACTCTATGCAGAAAGAGTGTCATGTATCTTCTTCTACACGGTCAATTAAGAAAGAGGGAAGTAAAGTAATAAGTAGTGAAGTTACTTTTCAAATGCAGTAACTAGTAAAGTAATCTCATTACAATTTACAGAAGTAACTAGTTACATTTTTTGAGTAACTACCCCAACACTGCTAGTAAGCCTCTGATTCACTTATATCATTGGTGGTGGTCATACACCTAGGATCATCTAAGGAGGATTTATCTGCACTTTGCACTTTGTGGTGGATGTAACACAAACTATTTTTATGATGGATTATTTTTTCCTTATTGCTTAAACACTTACGTATGCACTTTATATACATGCATATTTTTGCACATATGTTTGCACAATTGTTTACTAAATATACAGTATATGTTTTCATACATATGCACATATAAGCACTTTATTTGCATAATTTTGCACATACACCTGCAATGCCTATTTTTGCAAAGTGTATATTAGTTTCACTTGTGAATTTGCACACTTTTGTATTTATTTACACAATATATTTGGTTTGCTTTTATGTAAGCATTGACATATGATTTGCACTTTATACTTTTTATTTTATCATACTATTTATTTTATCATTTTATTTTATCAGCACTGCATTGTTTATTCAATAACTTGAATATAAGCCTAATTAAATTTGTATTTATTGTTTTTATTATTTTCTTGTTTGAAATGACACTGACTGTTTTGTAAGAATTGGGGGGGGGGGGGGCGCACTAGATGGCCTTGTCCCACATGCATATTTTAGAAGTCTGAAAGAAACATAACCATAAATAGTATGATCCTCTTTTAGCCACAGTAACCACCTTTCAGAATACACTGATACATAATCAAAGATGACGTGTCAATCAACTCCATTAGCTGGATGCGGCATTCACTCCTGGCCTGGGTGTTCAAATGGTATTGCAACCCAACCAATTTGCTGAAATTACCAGCTATCAGGTATATAGGCAAGTAGCTCAGAATAGAAAATATAGTCACATCATGGTGAAAACTCAGCAGGTGGAGATGTTAAAACTCCATGCAGATTTCAGTACATAGTTACATAGTTGGTAAGGTTGAATAAAGACCTCAGTCTGTGTGGGTGTGTGTGAGTGTTCATGTCTTTACCATTTCCCATATCCCTGTATATTGCGTTTGCTAAGATACCCATCTAAGTGTATTTTGAAACTATCAACACTTCCTGCTGACACCACTGATTGTGGAAAGGATTTCTACATCCTTACTGCTCTGGCAGTAAAGAACCCCCTACAAAGTTTTAGGTTAAACTGCTTCTCCTCCAATTTCATTGAGTGGCCACATGTCTTCTTACACTCCCTGAGACTAAAATGTTTCCTCCCTAGGCTAGAATCATCATTGAGGTATTTGTATATTACTATCATATCTCCTCCTGAGAGTCTCTTCTTCAGGGAGAATTAGTTTAATGTTTGTAGTCGCTCTTTATAACTGAAGTCCTCCAGTCCCTTAATAGTTTTGTTACCCTTCTGTGAACTCTCTCAAGTTACAGCACTGTTCCAGTTCTAAGGACTGGTGACCAGAATTGGAAAGCATACTCCAGAGTCTTGTAAAGTGGTAGAATTATCATTTTTCTCTGGAGTAAATCCCCTTTTTAATGCATGCTAATATTCTGCTGGCTTTGCTTGCTGCAGCTTGGCATTGTAAGCCATTCCTGAGCCTGTAATTTACAAGGACCCCCTCATTTTTTTTCTTCCTGGAATCCCCCAAAGGTTCTTCCCCTAGTGAGTAACTTGCATTTATATTTTTGTATTACTTTACATTTTTAAATATTAAACCTCATTTGCCATGCAGTTGCCCAACCCATTATTTTCTTCTTGTAAAGTTTCTATATGCCGCTGTGAAGTTATTGCCCTGCTTAGCTTTGTATTGTCAGCAAACACTGAGATTGACATGAAAGCAGGTGAATTCAAAAGGTGATTGTAAAGATACACATAACCACCCTAAATAATACACTAGCAGCACTGGTATATCATAAAAATATACAAATCCAAATAAATGACATATTATAAAACAAGAATGATAGAGTCTTTATGTTGGTGATAACAATGTGGAAGAGTTCATGCATACAGTCCAATACAACTGGATAAGAATCCAGGGCTTGAAAATAGATCAACAAAGCCACATAGTGTAATCCAGTATAACTCAAATTTTATTGAATATCCCAAACAGAAAGACCCTTCAAATATTGCACTCACATAATAAGTATATATACAAGCGTGTATGATGTGGTTAACCTGCGTCTGGAAGTCGTTCCCCGCTTACGATCCGCTCACCGCCTGGTACCTGGCCGGCAAACTTCCGGGTGTGACGTAGGATGTACAGGGTAATCTTGGTGACCGCGTGACCACGCTCTGACACGTTTCGTCAGCAAGGACTTCAACTGAGGGCTTTGTTGATCTATTTTCATGCACCACGGTATATGCTGAGTGAGTCCTGTCCAGTATTGTGAGGAGAGTGTCCGCTCCATGATTCCAAGGCTTTGAAGATATGGTCATCCCCTTTTTTGAATAATACAGGCTTTCAATTAAGAGGCCTCTGGTAAGTGTATTACCATAAGGCGTGCACAGCGGTGAGGTAGAGGCTTTCTGCGAGTTGGATGCACTATTGTGGATGATCTGATTATCGTTCTATCCTTGGATTCTTATCCAGTTGTATTGGACTGTATGCATGAACTCTTCCACATTGTTATCACCAACATAAAGACTCTATCATTCTTGTTTTATAATATGTCATTTATTTGGATTTGTATATTTTTATGATATACCAGCGCTGCTAGTGTATAATTTAGGGTGGTTATGTGTATCTTTAAAATCACCTTTTTGAATACACCTGCTTTCATTTTATTGTTTTTATAGCAGCAGCTTACGGTCCTCTTTCAATTTTATTGGCAGTAGGATCATTTTTTTTTTTTTTTGTTTCCTTTGAGCGCTGGGTGAGTGGGGTCCTTTTGTGTTTGATTTTATCCTACTCCTAATTTTATATTTTTACTGAGATTGGCATGTTAATGTCAATTTCTATTTCATTTATGGATAAATTAAATAGAATTGGTCCCAGGACAGAGCCTTGCAGTACCCCACTTCCCTCTCCAAAAAGTACTAGCTATTTATCACCACCCTTTGGACACGCCGATGTAACCAGATTTCTATCCAGGTACATACATTATGATCCATGCCAACACACTTCAATTAAAAAAATCAAGCATTTATGGGGGACTGTATCGAATGCTTTTGCAAAATCCAGATACTGTATACCACATATACCGGCCTTCCTTTATCTAAATGGCAGCTCACTTCCTTGTAGAATGTTAGCAGATTGCTTTGCCAAGAACGATTCTTTATAAATTCATGCTGATTACTACTAATGATACTTTTTTCATCAGTAATTAGTATTCAGCATACTATGTAATTAGCAATCAGCATACTATCGATATTAGACTGACTGATTTGTATGCGGGAGGGGTCACCTGCACCTATCCACGTGAGGTAACTCTCATGCGGAGTGGGCTCATTAATGCCTAGGATCAGAGACTGCATTCATGGGAAATTTCTAACATTAGAGTATAACTCCACTTTTGTTGAGATAAAAACATTCCCCTCTGGGTGATCTCTGTACATTGCAGGGATTTTAACAAACTTTGTTGCAGATTCCGACCTTTTGTTATTCTGAAGAAATCATTGTTTGTTCCTCTGTGCTGAGTGGGTCAAATGGGAGTGGTTTCATAATTATCTATCAGCTGAGGCAGCTGCAGGGCTCTAATGAGGAAATCGGCTGGGCCTGCATCCCTTTAGACGTGTTCCTATTGGGAGGATCTCACCAAAAAAGACATTTTTGTTGCAGGGGATGCCAGAAATCTGACTTGTATCTTAGTGCAGACTTCTGGGAAAATTGGTGAGCCAATCACACAAGCAGGAAATGATGTTTCTAGGGGTGTGGTCAGTATACATTCTGTGTACAGAACAGCTCCAGGCGGCCATATTGCATTTACAGAAAATTACAACAGCTGCAGATTGAAAAGGAAAGGTCATTTTTAAGAACATTCAATAACAATAGGATTTGTGTCACAATTGTATACGCTATATTGTTTTTTCTTTATTTGCTGATTTTTTTCCCCACGAAAGTGAAGTCACCCTTCTGTGTGCAGAAATAAAGTACAGAGTTTCTCTGAAATGCGATTTGTCTACTGTAATTTGTAGGATGCATTAGGAGGGACGTGCTGAGCCTGTGCCCACTCCACCAGTTCAGCATACCTATGTTACCTCACTCCCATTAATATAATGGGGTCCCACTAAGCCCCTAGTGCAGACCTCATGTGTGCTCCCACCTAACTCTGTCCTTCCCATACCATGTGACCAGGCCAAAGATTTTCTTGATGCTAGTCTGCTCCCGTTTGTCATGGGAGATGGATTGCTAGGGAGGGAGCCAGAACTTTGACCCCCTCACAACCAGAGGACCTGCCACCTTACCAGGTACCATGCCTAATAGCTGGTTGCTGTAGCTTGTTCCTCCACTTGGTTACCCGTAGCAACTACACTCCTCTTCTTGTCTTGCCGGGTTAACCTTTTGTATTATAAAAAAATGGGGATATTGCTGCGCTAAAATGTAAAGATAAAAACATACATGAATAAAAAGTCAACAGACCAAATGAAAGCAGCCAGCACCTGATCTAGAATCAGAAATACCAGATCTAAATAGCAATATAAAATAGGATTGGTGCAGCGCTAACACAATTGAATCCACAGTCCATACAAATGTTCAAATGGATCAAATAAAATGCAGTAAACAAAAGTTCATCAGAGAGTGCTCCAATAGAGAAGGGAAACTGTCCACCACTTCAAACTTGGAAAAAGCCCCGAGTGCAGGAACCGCCACCAAGATAATAAATGGCCTCTTACCAAATTGCAATGACCCCCATTACAAGGATCAAAGACAGCCTGTGTGATCAAATCAGTGCCCAGATCGACATGTATCGATTCCCAGTGTTCCCTCAGCAGCTCCGACCGGAACAAGTGAACATAAGGAAAAGAGGGACAACTCCAATAGTGAAGTACGTTCACAGGTTTATTCAGTAAAAGCAGAGTGGCAACTCACGTTTGCATGAAGAAATCACAGCATGTCTCGGAGCTATACTCTCAGAACCTTTGTTTCCAACCGATAAAATGGCCGCCGTGTCTCCTTGCTGGCCTCAGCACGACGTACCGCAGGCTCCTCCTCGGTACGTCGGTGGAGGAGGAGCCTGCGGTACGTCGTGCTGAGGCCAGCAAGGAGACACGGCGGCCATTTTATCGGTTGGAAACAAAGGTTCTGAGAGTATAGCTCCGAGACATGCTGTGATTTCTTCATGCAAACGTGAGTTGCCACTCTGCTTTTACTGAATAAACCTGTGAACGTACTTCACTATTGGAGTTGTCCCTCTTTTCCTTATGTTCACTTGTTCCGGTCGGAGCTGCTGAGGGAACACTGGGAATCGATACATGTCGATCTGGGCACTGATTTGATCACACAGGCTGTCTTTGATCCTTGTAATGGGGGTCATTGCAATTTGGTAAGAGGCCATTTATTATCTTGGTGGCGGTTCCTGCACTCGGGGCTTTTTCCAAGTTTGAAGTGGTGGACAGTTTCCCTTCTTTATTGGAGCACTCTCTGATGAACTTTTGTTTACTGCATTTTATTTGATCCATTTGAACCTTTTGTATTGAAGATACTTTATACCCCATAGCGTGTTACAGAACCAGGTTCTTTTGGAATACTCTAGAACCAGCATGCTCCCCTTGAATAACTTCAGATCAGGCTTGGAATGGTTAATGCAACTTTACTGTTGCATTGCAGCATGGCAATGGAAAATGAATAACGTCCTGTCCCTGATCCTAATTAGCATAATGTAGTGGACCAGGCATACCTCTGTAAGGTGAGAGTCATTATAGGCACTGTCCATGAGTTGGATGCTGTCCGTGATTCCCAGTATCTTCAGTGCCACCCTTGCAATCACAGGTGGGTCTCCATAGCCCTACACCACGTTCCACTCTCCAGCCCCCAGTTCAGTCTTGTGTGCCCCTTGATCTTGGCTGTCCCCCTATTTATATCACAAATGGGCTTGCCAAAACCAAAAGCTCTGAAACTGTTTAAAAATAGGCACTGGGCAGTTTAAGTCATAATGTGTTAGTATGCATCGCATACTAGCACATTATGACATACCTGAAAATGAAGCCCTCCAGCGGCACACTGCCACTGCTGAAGGTGCTTTGATCTTCACCCGGTCTTTCTACTGGGTTCGTGGGCTTCGGCGATATGAATGGCCACGCCAGCAATGACATCACTCACGCTCATGTGCATGGGAGTTGCTGTTTACGGCACATGCTCAGAGCGCATGAGCCGGTGACGTCATCAGCTGCATCTAAAGTAAATATTTCCTAAATAGTGGACATTTAGGATATATTTACTCTACCTATAGGTAAGCCTTATTATAGGCTTGAATAAAGGAAAGGTTTGGGACTTTGAGTGAGGTGGAGACCAGAACGCTGGGAGACATGGGTAATAAAAACATTTTATTACTGTACACCATCAATAGACAAAGTACAACATGTAAAATAGCAATTCGTGTATAAATAGCATATTACAAACATATCGGTCAGTCTGATGCATTTGCAGGTACACAAAATATGAGGACTGCGGGGATGACCACCACAGCTCCCGGGGGAGGCGCATGCGATGCCCTGCGCCCACAGAGCTGCAATTTGTTAATGACAGCCATCTTGTAAGTAACCATAGGCTGGTACTATTCCAGTCTTTAAGCTGTCCAAAAAATTTAGGAATAACAGTCTAGCCAGTGGCGTACCAATAGGGGGGGCGGGGGGGCGGTCCGCCCCGGGTACCAATCACTGGGGGGGTGTCACTGTCTGTGTCAGGCAAACCGGGGGGTGTCAGAGACAAACTGGTGCCGGGCCGGCCGCTGCTGTGTATAGCATGAGAGAGATGTGAAGGCAGTTTCATTCCGGGACAAAACAGTGTCCCAGAATGAAACGCACGCTGCCTGCTTCCTCCACTGGTTGCTATCTGACTGCCGCTTGGCGTCTCTAGCAACCAGTGACGTCAGGCACACAGGGAATGCCCCAGCATTCACAGCGGAGGAGGGTTTAAATTCCTCCTCCTCCGCGCCAAGAACGTGACGTTGCTCCACCCACCTCCTCCTCGCTGCAGCCTGCAGGTAAGTGTCCTCTGTCCTCTGGCTCTGTAAATCTGTAATGATGATAAGTGTGTGTGTAGTTATAATGTCCTCCTCAACTGTCTGCAAGAGTTCTTCTTCCTGTCTGTGAGACTGTGTCCCTGATAAAAATCACTGCCCTGGGGCTGGGTGTCCGACTTCTCCCTCCTCGCCAGCCCAGGTCCCGAGTCCTGACTGAGGGGATCTGAGAGAGAGAGAGGACACACACCAGTCTGTCTGGGCACTACCATCGAGGGGGGGGGGGAGGGGGGGTGCTGTGTGTGGAGATCTGATCATCTGCCTAATGGATTCTTCCAGCCTCACTTGATTCTGGGCACCATATAATATCAGTATATAAAATAAAATTACTTATACAGCTTGAATATATCTGTTCACTAACCCCCCAAAAAATATACACTTGACTCTGCACACTACATACCTCCTAAATGGCCCTATTTCTGGTAAGGTAGTCCTCCTGTTTTTTTATATTTGCAACATGGCTTGGCACAGTGCTATTTTAACCACTTTACCGCTAAGTACTGTAATAGTACTGCGGCAAAGTGGCTCGTTCCCGTCTGACGACGTAGACCTACGTCGTCAGACTCCTCCCCTGTAGGCGGCGCTCACGTGCCGCCGGAGGCGCGCTCCCGCTGTTTTCATTCACAGCGGGAGTCGGGCCAGGGGAGGAGCAGCGGCCCCGATCGTCGGGGATCTAGTGTGGAGATCCACCCGCCTGTGTAAACACAAGCGGGCGGATCTCCTCAGTGACAGGGAGTGACAGATCGGAGTGTTCAGCATAGCTGGACATCCCATCTGTCCCTGTCTCACACAGTCACCTCCCCCCCCCCCCACACGTCAGTAAGCACCAGGCATACATTAACCCCTCCCTCTCCAATAAAATTAACCCCTTCCCTGCCAGTGTCATTTTTACAGTAACAGTGCATATTTATAGCACTGATTACTGCAGTAATGTCACTGGTACCCCCAAAAATGTCAGTCAAGGGTCCGATCTGTCCGCCGCAATGTCGCAGTCCCGCAAAAGAAAAATCGCAGATCGCCGCCATTACGCGTTAAAAAAAAAAACACCAAAAATGACAAAAATCTTTCCCTTTGTTAGTAAACGCAATAACTTTTGCGCAAACCAATCAAAATACGCTTATTGCGATTTTTTTTTTACCAAACAATGGTAGCAGAAAACAAATTGGCCAAAAATTTAAAAAAAAAATTGGTTTTTACATCTTTTTTGGGGGGAATTTCATATAAAAAAATGTGAAAAATATTGTTATTTTTTCAAAATAAACGCTCTTTTTTTGTTTATAGCGCAAAAAGTAAAAATCGCACAGGTGATCAAATACCACCAAAAGAAAGCTCTGTTTGTGGGAAAAAAAGGACGTAAATTTTGTTTGGGTACAGCATCGCACGACCGCGCAATTGTCAGTTAAAGTCGCACAGCGCCGAATCGCAAAAAGTGGCCCAGACGTAAGACAGCAAAATGCTCTAGTGGTAAAGTGGTTAATCAAACCCACTTCAGTTGTTGGCCCTTCGTTGCTCCTGTATACATGCTGTATTCTTAACCACTTGCCAACTGCCTACAGTATATTTACGTACGTATACGTAAGTATATATCGCTCGCCTGAATGCCGATAGGTGGCGCGGTCCCGCTCCCGATCGTCATTGGGGAAGCCGATGGGGGTTTCAGACGGCTTTAATTGCCGCCTGACACCATCGATCGTTCCCCCACTGAGAGAGAAGAACGGTCGGATGTTGTAAACACAGCCAACCGTTCTTCTCCCTGGAATGATCACAGAGCGCCTGTGATCCTTCTATATAGGATCACAGGTCTCTGTGATCATTTCACAAGTTCAACCCCCATACAGTTAGAAACACTCCTCTAGGGTCACATTTACCCCCTTGATCAACAATAAAGTTAACCCCTTCCCTGCCAGTGTCATCATTACAGTAACAGTGCATATTTTTAGCACTGATTACTGTAGTAATGTCACTGGTCCCCCCAAAAATGTCAGTTAGGGGTCCGATCTGTCCGCCGCAATGTCGCAGTCCCGCTAAAAATCGCAGATCGCCGCCATTACTAGTAAAAAAAAATTACAAATCTTTTCCGTAGTTAGTAAATGCAATAACTTTTGCTCAAACCAATCAAAATACACTTATTGTGTTTTTTTTTTTTTTTTACCACAAATATGTAGCAGAAAACAAATTGGCCTAAAATGTTAAAAAATTTTGATTTATACATTTTTTTTGGGGAATGTTATATAGCAGAATGTGAAAAATATTGTTTTTTTTTTTTTTTTTCAAAATTGTCGCTCTTTTTTTCAAAAATAAAAAATCGCACAGGTGATCAAATACCACCAAAAGAAAGCTCTATTTGTGGGGAAAAAAAGGACATCAATTTAATTTGGATACAGCACCGCACGACCGCGCAAATTGTGTTTTTACATTTTAAAGTTGGGGGGGGGGGGGGTGCCAGATATCAGATCCGCCCCGGGTGCCAAATGGTCTAGGTACGCCCCTGAGTCTAGCTATAACCTGGCTAAGTACCGTGCTCCTGTGAGACACAACATTTCGTTCTACTGTATGTCTTTATGTGTAGTAGAATGACAAAAAAGTTTGACTTGACTTCGAGGACTCTATAGTGTAAGCCATCCGCTCCTGGTGATTTACAGTATTTGCGTTTTTTAAGTTTTAAGTCTTTATTGAAACATCCATTAGAAATTGGCTGATGTAAAATGGATCATATCTAGGGTTGAGCGAACACCTAGATGTCCGTGTTCGACGGGTTCGGCCGAACTTTAAAAAAAAGTCCGGGTCCGTGTCCCGGACTTTTACCGAACTTTTCCCGGACACCGAACCCCATTGAAGTCAATGGGGACCCGAACTTTAAGGCACTAAAATGGCTCTAAAACACCAAAGGAAAGGGCTAGAGTGCTGCAAATGGCAGCAAAACGTAATTAAGAGCATGGCAAGTGCTCTGCAAACAAATGTGGATAGGGAAATAACTTAAAACAACAAAAAAAAAACAGAAAAATAAAACAATGTTCTTCTTCATCTCTGAAGGACGAGGCCCATATGGAGTAGGAGGGAGGTTGAGGTGGTGGTGGATGTGGCGGTGACATAGGCGTGCGCACAGGGTGTGCTGGGTGTGCCTGGGCACACCCTAATCACCTAGGGCACATAGCATTGCCAGTGAGGAGATGGGAAAGATCTCCCTGGGACCTGCTCTGCTCTATTTCTCCTTGCCTACAGGTACATGGCCCCGATACATTACTCTCCCTGCTGGCAAACACATGCATGTGTATTTCAACTTTGGGGTGCACACCTTAATGCAATAGGCTGCGCACACCTATGGGCGGTGTAGGTGGAAGCGGCGGTGGAGGAGGACCAGGGCCGGATTAACAGCATCATGGGCTTGGTGCTGAGGATTTTGAAGGGCCTTAAGGGCCGTGCCTTGCCATGCACCCAGAGGAGGAAGGGTGCAGCCATGCATGCCTAATTCAACATGGGATGCTGTCTCTGAAGCCCATAAACACATCCATGCATCGCCAACTGTCCCTCCTTGTCCGGCCTTCACGCTGTGTGGGGAGGTTCTGAGGGTGCTGCCTGGGGAAGCGAGCATAGAAGCCAGACTTCTGTGTTTACAAGTGACAGAAGAGCGGTAACAGTGAATATGGCCAACCCGGGGCCTATATAAAAGGTAGGGGCCTGGAGCTGCAGCTCCAATAGCCCCTACATTAATCTGGCCCTGAGGAGGAGGACGAGGTAGCCAACACTGCTTCTTTTCAAAAATTTTAAATGAGGGTACACCCCAAAAGAGTGAGAAAGAGCAAAAATGGAACAATGGGTGGGTAAGGTCGGTATCCATTGCTATTCTGCATAAGGTACGGAAAAGTCCCGTGGGATCCATGCCTGGTTCATTTTAATGAACGTGAGCTTGTCCACATTGTCTCTGGACAGGCGGCTGCGCTTGTCTGTTATAACGCCCCCAGCCGTGCTAAATACCCGTTCAGATAATACACTGGCTGCAGGGCACGCCAGCACCTCCAAGGCGTAAAGGGCAAGCTCAGGCCATGTGCCCAATTTGGAGACCCAGAAGTTGAAGGGGGCAGACCCGTCATTCACTACATGTAGGCGTGTGCACACATACTGCTCCACCATGTTGGTAAAATGCTGCCTCCTGCTAAGACGTTCCATCTGAGCTGCTGGTGCTGCTGTTTGTTGTGGCGTGCTGACAAAGCTTTTCCACATTTCGGCCATGCTAACCCTGCCTTCTGAGGTGCTGGCGGTGCCCTGGTTGCGTTGGCGACCTCCTCCTCCTCCTCCTCTGCCTTGTGCTTCCACTGTGGCCCCGCTGTCAGATGGGAATGCCAGCAGCATGGCGTCTACCAGCGTGCGCTTGTACTCGCGCATCTTGCGATCGCGCTCCAGTGAGTGAATTAAGGACGGTACGTTGTCCTTGTAACGGGGATCCAGCAGCGTGGCCACCCAGTAATCAGCACAAGTTAGAATGTGGGCAACTCGGCGGTCGTTGTGGAGACACTGCAGCATGTAATCGCTCATGTGTGCCAGGCTGCCCAGAGGCGACGAAAGGCTGTCCTCTGTGGGAGGTGTATCGTCCGTGTCCTCTGTATCCCCCCAGCCACGCACCAGTGATGGCCATGAGCTGGCCTGGGTGCCACCCTGCTGTGAACATGGTTCCATCTCCTCCTCCAGCTCCTCCTCCTCCTCATCCTCCTCATCCTCCAGAACTGTGCCCCTGCTGGACAATTGCGTCCCTGGCGTTTGCGTGTGCAGGAACCCACCCTCGGAGCCCCTTGCGAATGACTGCCCTGAAAGCCTTGGAAATGTTACCTCTTCATCCTCCTCCTCCTCCTCATCCTGTGCCACATCCTCTTCCATCATCGCCCGAATTGTTTTTTCAAGGAGGCATAGAAGTGGGATAGTTAAGCTGAGAACGGCGTCATTGCCACTGGCCATGTTGGTGGAGTACTCAAAACAGCGCAACAAGGCACACAGGTCTCGCATGGAGGCCCAGTTATTGGTGGTGAAGTGGTGCTGTTCCGCAGAGCGACTCACGCGTGCGTGCTGCAGCTGAAACTCCACTATGGCCTGCTGCTGCTCGCACAGTCTTTCCAGCATGTGCAAGGTGGAGTTCCACCTTGTGGGCACGTCACATATGAGGCGGTGAGCGGGAAGGCCGAAGTTACGCTGCAGCGCTGCCAGGCGAGCAGCAGCAGGGTGAGAACGCCGAAAGTGCGCACAAACGGCCCGCACTTTCTGCAGCAGCTCTGACATATCGGGGTAGTTTTTAAGGAACCTCTGCACCACCAAATTCAGCACATGCGCCAGGCAAGGGATGTGCGTCAAACCGGCTAGGCCCAGAGCTGCTATGAGATTTCGCCCGTTATCACACACCACCAGGCCGGGCTTGAGGCTCGCTGGCAGCAACCACTCCTTTGTCTGCTGTTCCATGCTCCTCCACAACTCCTGCGCGGTGTGTGGTTTGTCCCCCAAACAGGCAAGTTGTAAAACTGCCTGCTGTCGTTTACCCCTGGCCGTGCTGAAGTTGGTGGTGAAGGTGTTACGCTGTCCGGATGAGGAGGCGGTAGAGGATGAGGAAGCGGAGTAGGAGGAGTTACGAACAGGAGGCAAACTGAAGCGCCCTGCAATCCTCGGTGGTGGAAGGACATGCGCCAAATTGCTATCCGCCTCAGGCCCATCCGCCACTGCATTTACCCAGTGTGCCGTTAGGGAGATATAACGCCCCTGACCGTGCTTACTGGTCCACGTATCCGTAGTTAGGTGGACCTTGGCACAGATGGCGTTGCGCAGTGCACACCTGATATTTTCCCCCACTTGGTTGTGCAGGGAAGGGATGGCTTGCCTGGAAAAGTAGTGGCGGCTGGGCACGACGTACTGTGGGACAGCCACCGACATAAGGTTTTTAAAACTGTGCGTCTCCACCAGACGGAATGACAGCATTTCAAAGGCCAATAATTTTGAAATGCTGGCATTCAGGGCCAGGG
This sequence comes from Pelophylax lessonae, assembly GCF_965119305.1. Lineage (NCBI taxonomy): Eukaryota > Metazoa > Chordata > Amphibia > Anura > Ranidae > Pelophylax > Pelophylax lessonae. The sequence goes on from NC_138780.1 coordinate 202,311,537, forward strand.
ATCGCGGGTGGGTAGGGGGGTACTTCCTCTTCCTCTCAAGTGTTTGGGAGATGGAAAGCTGAACGCTTCCACGGGACATTGTGGAGATGGTTGTTGGTGACCCAGGTGGTGGTGTTGCTGACAGATCGTCTGTTTGCGGGGTGGCAGGTGCCGGTATCACTACAGATGTGGCTGGAGCGGCCGAGACTGCAGCAGAAGAGGAAGCAGGATGAGCCAGAGACGTTTCTTGGTTTTGAAGGTGTGTACTCCACTGCAGCTCGTGCTTTGCACTTAGATGCCTGATCATGCAGGTTGTGCTCAGGTTGAGAAGGTTCATGCCTCGCTTCAAGCTCTGATTGCACAGGGTGCAAACCACTCGTGTCCTGTCATCAGCACATTTTCTAAAGAACTTCCACGCTAGAGAACTCCTTTGAGCTGACTTTGGTGCGCTCGTTCCCTTGCTGCGTTGGGCAGTAGCGGGCGTAGTGTCTAGGGCACGGCCGCTCCGCTTCTGCACCCTGCTCCCTCTTCTGCTGTGCTGGTGGCTCTGTGCGACCACCGCCTCTTCCTCCAAACTACTCAGGTCACCTGCATGACGTTCATTCCATGTGGGGTCGAGGACCTCATCGTCCTCCACATCATCTTCCACCCAGTCTTCACCCCTGCCCTCCTTGTCGGTCTCCACAATGCTGAACGCCGCAGCAGTTGGCACCTGCGTTTCGTCATCATCGGAGACGTGCTGCGATGATCCTTGCATGTACTCATCTTGAGAAATAAGTGGTTGGGCATCGCTGCACTCAATCTCTTCCACTTCTGGGGCAGGGCTAGGTGGATGGCCCTGGGAAACCCTGCTGACAGAGTCCTCAAAAAGAATAAGAGACTGCTGTATGGCTTGGGGCTCAGACTGCTGGCCTGATTTGCAAGGGGGTGAGGTGAAAGACGGTTGGACATTGGCTGCAGGTGCCAACTCTGACCTTTCTGCAGTAGACTGGGTGGGAGACAATGTGAAGGAACTGGAGGCACTGTCAGCAGCAAACCAATCTACTATCGCCTCAACTTGTTCTGGCCTCATCACTTCTAGGGGCGTTTGATGCCCTACCAAATACTGATGCAGGTTCTGTCGCCTACTCACACTTGAGGAAGGTGTTTCACTTGTGCGTGTAGCTGGCACAGATCGACCACGTCCTCTCCTTGCAACAGGAGCTCTACCAGCAGCACCACGACCCAGGCCACGGCCCTTATTTGACGGTCTCCTCATATTTCTGTAATTTAAGATCTTGCCCTAGAAAGGTTTTTATTGAATAGCGGAATAGAAAATATGATCCAAAAAAAGTGTATGTATATCACACGTACACAACCACACTAGGCCCCAATTACTATTGTTTGTACCCCTAAAAGGCTAGATGAGGAGTAGGGGGAGTATGGAACAGGCAGCACCCTCAAACCTTCAGAAGTATGAGATGAACCCCAACAACTTGGAAAGGTGGATCTCTCTCACACGTACCGACACAGACTATCCCGCAATTCAATTGATCCTCAAAGGTTTTTATTGAATAGCGGAATAGGAAATATGATCAAAAAAAGTGTATGTATCTCGCACGTACACAACCACACTAGGCCCCAATTACTATTGTTTGTACCCCTAAAAGGCTAGATGAGGAGTAGGGGGGGTATGGAACAGGCAGCACCCTCAAACCTTCAGAAGTATGAGATGAACCCCAACAACTTGGAAAGGTGGATCTCTCTCACACGTACCGACACAGACTATCCCACAATTCAATTGATCCTCAAAGGTTTTTATTGAATAGCGGAATAGGAAATATGATCAAAAAAAGTGTATGTATCTCGCACGTACACAACCACACTAGGCCCCAATTACTATTGTTTGTACCCCTAAAAGGCTAGATGAGGAGTAGGGGGGGTATGGAACAGGCAGCACCCTCAAACCTTCAGAAGTATGAGATGAACCCCAACAACTTGGAAAGGTGGATCTCTCTCACACGTACCGACACAGACTATCCCGCAATTCAATTGATCCTCAAAGGTTTTTATTGAATAGCGGAATAGGAAATATGATCAAAAAAAGTGTATGTATCTCGCACGTACACAACCACACTAGGCCCCAATTACTATTGTTTGTACCCCTAAAAGGCTAGGAGTAGGGGGAGTATGGAACAGGCAGCACCCTCAAACCTTCAGAAGTATGAGATGAACCCCAACAACTTGGAAAGGTGGATCTCTCTCACACGTACCAACACAGACTATCCCCCAATTTAACTGATCCCCAAAGGTTTTTGATTAAATAGCGGAATAGAAAATATGATCCAAAAAAAGTGTATGTATATCACACGTACACAACCACACTAGGCCCCAATTACTATTGTTTGTACCCCTAAAAGGCTAGGAGTAGGGGGAGTATGGAACAGGCAGCACCCTCAAACCTTCAGAAGTATGAGATGAACCCCAACAACTTGGAAAGGTGGATCTCTCTCACACGTACCAACACAGACTATCCCCCAATTTAACGGATCCCCAAAGGTTTTTGATTAAATAGCGGAATAGAAAATATGATCCCAAAAAAGTGTATGTATATCACACGTACACAACCACACTAGGCCCCAATTACTATTGTTTGTACCCCTAAAAGGCTAGGAGTAGGGGGAGTATGGAACAGGCAGCACCCTCAAACCTTCAGAAGTATGAGATGAACCCCAACAACTTGGAAAGGTGGATCTCTCTCACACGTACCAACACAGACTATCCCCCAATTTAACTGATCCCCAAAGGTTTTTGATTAAATAGCGGAATAGAAAATATGATCCCAAAAAAGTGTATGTATATCACACGTACACAACCACACTAGGCCCCAATTACTATTGTTTGTACCCCTAAAAGGCTAGGAGTAGGGGGAGTATGGAACAGGCAGCACCCTCAAACCTTCAGAAGTATGAGATGAACCCCAACAACTTGGAAAGGTGGATCTCTCTCACACGTACCAACACAGACTATCCCCCAATTTAACTGATCCCCAAAGGTTTTTGATTAAATAGCGGAATAGAAAATATGATCCCAAAAAAGTGTATGTATATCACACGTACACAACCACACTAGGCCCCAATTACTATTGTTTGTACCCCTAAAAGGCTAGGAGTAGGGGGAGTATGGAACAGGCAGCACCCTCAAACCTTCAGAAGTATGAGATGAACCCCAACAACTTGGAAAGGTGGATCTCTCTCACACGTACCAACACAGACTATCCCCCAATTTAACTGATCCCCAAAGGTTTTTGATTAAATAGCGGAATAGAAAATATGATCCCAAAAAAGTGTATGTATATCACACGTACACAACCACACTAGGCCCCAATTACTATTGTTTGTACCCCTAAAAGGCTAGGAGTAGGGGGAGTATGGAACAGGCAGCACCCTCAAACCTTCAGAAGTATGAGATGAACCCCAACAACTTGGAAAGGTGGATCTCTCTCACACGTACCAACACAGACTATCCCCCAATTTAACTGATCCCCAAAGGTTTTTGATTAAATAGCGGAATAGAAAATATGATCCCAAAAAAGTGTATGTATATCACACGTACACAACCACACTAGGCCCCAATTACTATTGTTTGTACCCCTAAAAGGCTAGGAGTAGGGGGAGTATGGAACAGGCAGCACCCTCAAACCTTCAGAAGTATGAGATGAACCCCAACAACTTGGAAAGGTGGATCTCTCTCACACGTACCAACACAGACTATCCCCCAATTTAACTGATCCCCAAAGGTTTTTGATTAAATAGCGGAATAGAAAATATGATCCCAAAAAAGTGTATGTATATCACACGTACACAACCACACTAGGCCCCAATTACTATTGTTTGTACCCCTAAAAGGCTAGGAGTAGGGGGAGTATGGAACAGGCAGCACCCTCAAACCTTCAGAAGTATGAGATGAACCCCAACAACTTGGAAAGGTGGATCTCTCTCACACGTACCAACACAGACTATCCCCCAATTTAACTGATCCCCAAAGGTTTTTGATTAAATAGCGGAATAGAAAATATGATCCCAAAAAAGTGTATGTATATCACACGTACACAACCACACTAGGCCCCAATTACTATTGTTTGTACCCCTAAAAGGCTAGGAGTAGGGGGAGTATGGAACAGGCAGCACCCTCAAACCTTCAGAAGTATGAGATGAACCCCAACAACTTGGAAAGGTGGATCTCTCTCACACGTACCAACACAGACTATCCCCCAATTTAACTGATCCCCAAAGGTTTTTGATTAAATAGCGGAATAGAAAATATGATCCCAAAAAAGTGTATGTATATCACACGTACACAACCACACTAGGCCCCAATTACTATTGTTTGTACCCCTAAAAGGCTAGATGAGGAGTAGGGGGAGTATGGAACAGGCAGCACCCTCAAACCTTCAGAAGTATGAGATTGTGTTCACTGTACCCCACAAAGATTGAGTTCACTGCACCCCACAAAGATTGTGTTCACTGCACCTCACAAAGATTGTGTTCACTGTACCCCCCAAAGATTGTGTTCACTGCACCCCACAAAGATTCTGTTCACTGTACCCCACAAAGATTGTGTTCACTGCACCCCAAAAAGATTGTGTTCACTGCACCCCAAAAAGGATGTTGTTCACTGCACCCCAAAAAGGATGTTGTTCACTCCACCCCAAAAAGATTGTGTTCACTGCACCCCACAAAGATTGTGTTCACTGCACCCCAAAAAGATTGTGTTCACTGCACCCCAAAAATGATTTTGTTCACTGCACCCCAAAAAGGATTTTGTTCACTGCACCCCAAAAAGGATGTTGTTCACTCCACCCCAAAAAGATTGTGTTCACTGCACCCCAAAAAGATTGTGTTCACTGCACCCCACAAAGGATTTTGTTCACTGCACCCCAAAAAGATTGTGTTCACTGCACCCCAAAAAGGATGTTGTTCACTGCACCCCAAAAAGGATTTTGTTCACTGCACCCCAAAAAGATTGTGTTCACTGCACCCCACAAAGGATTTTGTTCACTGCACCCCACAAAGATTGTGTTCACTGCACACCAAAAAGGATTGTGTTCACTGCACCCCAAAAAGATTTTGTTCACTGCACCCCAAAAAGATTGTGTTCACTGCAGCCCAAAAAGATTGTGTTCACTGCAGCCCAAAAAGATTGTGTTCACTGCAGCTCACACACAGAAAAATGGATGTGGATCACTGACACCTGCCTATCTCCAATCCCACACCACACAGCAATATCGATTGTAGTTTGTAGAACACAGTTTCCCTAAAATTCAGCAGACTCTGTCCCTAACAGGATTGAGAAGAGATCGTAGATCAGGATTGAGTGCAGACCCCACCCCCCACACAGCAATATCGATTGTAGTTTGTAGAAGACACTGACCCTATAATTCAGCAGACTCTATCCCTAAAATGCCTACAACTCGCCCTGCCTAAACACTCCGACCTGTCCCTCAATTCTATCCGGACACAAATGGTTTTTTCCTGCCTATCTTTCCCTAATCAGCAGCCAGCACGTTGATGTGTGCTCTGTCCCTGAATCTAAGCAGCATAATGACGCCGCTGCGGCTGCCTCGAACTTATAAAGACTTGGTCACATGCTTCAGACGGCCAATCACAGCTATTGAGACATTTGCAGGCATGGCTGGGATGGCTTAAGGCACACCAGTTAAACGATTGTTGATTGGCTGTTGAAAGCCCGCCATGAAAAGAGCGCCAAAGCATGCAAAACCCGGAAATAAAACGACCGAACACGGATTTTTACCCGAACATACAGTAAAGTGTCCGTGTCCGTGTTCGGGTACAAAAAATCCAATTATTCGGTACGAACACGAATAATACAGTCCGTGTTCGCTCAACACTAATCATATCATTATGTATATGCCACATACAAGTTCATAACTGCATCAAAGTTCAAAAGCACTGCAAGAGAGGAAATGCAAAAGAGATAATAAAACAGTGGTAATATAACCTAACCGTCATATAAATTAGTGAGCATACTAGAGACTAAGGATGGGCTTTATGGTCCCCATACACTTTTTATGGCAATAGCTTGAATATAAACTTTTAAAATGAGGACTTTTGATTTTTCATGTTTGTGTCCCATAGACTTAAATGGAGTTCACATGTTCACTAGAACTTTCCCTGTTCGAGATATTCTTATTTGAACCGAAATGGGCACTGGGGTGGAGGTCGTTCGGCCCATCCCTATCAGAGACTAAAGTCCAAACAGCTCAACAGAAACATCTCGACAGAACCACTAAAGGGTTATAGACTCCATGTTGACTCTAATGTTAAAATGATCAGCAATGTACACCTACTATTAATATTAAATAACATGATCTAATCAGTTATGTTATGTATATTGTGACACGTTGGGGTTTCTTAGTTCAATGGCAGCTCCAAAACAGTGAGTTTACTGCAGACGCATATAGTTTTCAGGGCTTTCTTGCCTACTTGTATTTAAAGAAATGACAAAATTCACACAGGCATATCCTCCCATGCAGGGGGTTCCTACCATCACTACAAAAACATAGAATTCAGGTTGCTTTATGCTTCAAGTAAAAAGCAAAAAATAGTGCAGCGCTATCAAAATACGGTGTAACCCATACAAGTGTGGAATAACCAATAAAGTATTAAATGAATAACACTAAGTGATAAAGTGAACAAAAAAGTCCATAAATTGATAATCGTGACTCCAAACAAAAGGTCCCGGAAGGGTGATGTCAGAGATGGAAGGCTTGAATCCCAAGGAAGAGACAGGAATACACCCGTGATATATATCAAAGTGGCAGCTTACCAGAAGCTAAGGCCTCCAACCTAATGGAACGGCCATACACGCTTTAGATATCAATCCAGATGAATCGTATCCTTCATAGACCAGGGAAACCAGAGATGTTCCACTATACCATATATAAACTCCAGACGTGATGTCATGAGTATATAGGGAAAAAATAAGGTACACATAGCGTAATCCTGTTTAGGTTACACACAAAGATTTATTAAAAATGCACTTACAATGGAAGTCTTGCAAGAAGGCACATCACAGACAGAGGGCAAAAACCGCGGCGTCCCGCGTGTATGGAAGAGCCGGCGTCTAGAGGGCATGACAGTCGTACGTCCGGTACCGCCCGACCGGTTTCGTCATACGTGACCACGCCCCGGACGACGTCACGCATGACGAAACCGGTCGGGCGGTACTTCTATGACACCTTGCAATTCTTTCAGCATGTCTGTCATCACAAGACACACTACGTAATTTTTGTCTTCATGCATTGTGGGCAAAGCTTCTGCTGTGCATTTGGATCACCTGATCCATCTGTTATGAGACGGTTAACTTCTGCAGCATCCAACAGGTCCCTGTCTACAGTCTGTTCAGCAGACTTTTCTGATGCCACAGCAGCAATAGTGTCCACCTCACTGTCACACTTGAGGTTTTACTTCAATAACACTATTAACTGTCTGGCCAAACTATCCCAGTCTATCCTTTCTGTGCTCCAGTTACCAGCACTCCATAGCACTGCTCCATCTGCCCAAGGAGACAGAGGCGGATAGAGGGGCTAAACACCATCTGACACACTACACTTCTCAGTAAAACACTTCTCAACATCATAATTATCATCAACATCCCTGCCTTGTATAGGCTGTCTTCTTGGTGTACTATTTTTCACCTCATGTAAAGAAAAACACACTTGCCCATCAAAGTGGCTACATAGTTGTCTTGAGAAACCTCAGCTAAGACACCATGAGCTCCTGTGAGGTCTACAGTGACATCTCTGTTTCACCTATCATGGTTGCTAGAGGCAATGGCACACATCTCTCAGAGATCACTCCTGACATACCTGGTTGCACTGGCACCAATACTGGGGAATATTAACCACTTGCCGACCGGTCACGTTGACTGTACTGCGGCAAAGTGGCTCGATATCGTCCAGCGACGTGGACCTGGACTCCTCCCCTTGTGGGCGGCACGCGCGCGCCGCCGGAGGCTCGCTCCCACTGTTTTCAGTCACAGCGGGAGTCGGGCCAGGGGAGGAGCAGCGGTGATCACTGCCGCTCTTCCCTGATCGTTGGGGATCGAGTGTGGAGATCCGCCCACTTGTGTAAACAAAGCGGGCGGATCTCCTTTGTGACAGGCAGAGTCAGATTGCAGGATTCAGCATAGCTCAACCTGCGATCTGTGCCTGTGTCACACAGTCCCCTCCCCCCACACATACGTTAGTAAGCCCCAGGCATACATTAACCTCTTGATCGCCAATAAAAGTTTATCCCTTCCCTGCCAGTGTCATTTTTACAGTAACAGTGCATATATATAGCACTGATTACTGTAGTAATGTCACTGGTACCCCCAAAAGTGTCAAAAATGTCAGTCAAGGGTCCGATCTGTGTGCCGCAATGTCGCAGTCCCACAAAAAAAAATTGCAGATCGCCGCCATTACTAGTAAAAAAAAAGAAAACAATAAAAATGACATAAATTTCCCGTAGTTGGTAGCTGCGATAACTTTTGCGCAAACCAATCAAAATACGCTTATTGCGATTTTTTTTTTACCAAAAATATGTAGCAGAAAACAAATTGGCCTAAAATGTTAAAAAATTTAGATTTTTACATTTTTGTTTTGGGGAATTTTATATAAAAAAAATGTGAAAAATATTGTTATTTTTTCAAAATTGTCGCTCTTTTTTTGTTTATAGCGCAAAAAGTAAAAATTGCACAGGTGATCAAATACCACCAAAAGAAATAAATTTAATTTGGGTACAGCATTGAACGACTGCGCAATTGTCCGTTTAAAGTAACGCAGTGCCGAATCGCAAAATATAGCCTGGTCAGGAATGGGGTAAAATCTTCCGGTCTTAAAGCGGTTAAAAAGACGCTCATTGAGAATTTTTCTTGTCAAAACATGTAGCTAAATACATTTTGGCCGAAATATATGACAAAAATTGAATATATTGGATATTTTTTAACTGTCAAAGTAGAAAAATATTGTTATTTTTTTCAAAATTGTCACTTTTTTTATTCATATCGCAAAAAATGAAAATCGCAGAGGTGATCAAATACCACTAAAAGAAAGCTCTGTTTGTGGGAAAAAAGGACGTAAATTTCGTTTGGGTATAACATTGCATGACCACGCAATTGTCAGTTAAAGTCGCACAGTGCCGAATCGCAAAAAGTGGCCTGGACGTACAGCAGGAAAATCCTCCGGTGGTAAAGTGGTTAATATGCTAACTGGCACTGATGATGTGGGTTTATATTATGCAAGCTGCCATTTATATGGGGGATTATTTTTGTGTAAACGGGCACCAATGCTGGGGGCTATTATTGCTTAAACTACCATCTATGTGAGAGGTTATTATTGCAGCTACTCACTGCAATTCTGGGGTTGACTTTTGTGTAAACTGGCATCAATGCTGGGGAATTTTATTCCATATAGTACATACATACAATATACATATATCATTGCATAACACATATAAGGAGTGTGAGTGAACTCTGTTTCAAATTAATTAAGGGGGTACTGGATGGCCTTGTCCCACATGCATATTTTAGAAGTCTGAAAGAAACATAACCATAAATAGTATAATCCTCTATTAGCCACACTAACCCACCTTTCATAGTACACTGATACATATAAAAATAATCAAAGATGACGTGTCAATCAACTCCATTAGCTGGATGCGGCATTCACTCCTGGCCTGGGTGCTCAAATGGTATTGCAACCCAACCAATATGCTGAAATTACCAGCTATCAGGTATATAGGCAAGTAGCTCAGAATAGAAAATATAGTCACATCCTGGTGAAAACTCAACAGGTGGAGGTGTTAAAAATCCATGCAGATTTTAATACATAGTTACAATGTTGGTAAGGTTGAAGACCTCAGTCTGTGTGGGTGTGTGTGAGTGTTCATGTCTTTACCATTTCCCATATCCCTGTATATTGCATTTGCTAAGATGCCCATCTAAGTGCATTTTTAAACTATCAACACTTCCTGCTGACACCACTGATTGTGGAAAGGATTTCTACATCCTTACTGCTCCAGCAGTAAAGAACCCCCTACACAGTTTGAGGTTAAACTGCTTCTCCTCCAATTTCATTGAGTGGCCTCATGTCTTCTTACACTCCCTGAGACTGAATTGTTTCCTCCTTTTAAGACCGGAAGTATTTGCCCCCTTTCTGACCAGGCCCTATTTTGCGATTCGGCACTGCGTTACTTTACTGTACAATTGTGCAGCCATGTGACGCTGTCTCCAAATAAAATTGATGTCCTTTTTTTTCCCACAAATAGAGCTTTCCTTTGGTGGTATTTGATCATCTGTGCAATTTTTATTTTTCACATTCTGCTATAAAACATTCTCAAAAAACAAAATTTAAAAATCAAAATTTTTAAACATTTTAGGCCAATTTGTATTCTGCTACATCTTTTTGGTAAAAAAAATCACAATAAGTGTATTTTGATTGGTTTGCGCAAAAGTTATCGCGTCTACTAACTACGGGAAAGATTTATGTAATTTTTATTGTTTTTTTTTTTTCTATTTTTTACTAGTAATGGCGGCAATATGCAATTTTTTTGTGGGACTGCGACATTGTGGCGGACAGATCAGACCCCTAACTGACATTTTTGACACTTTTGGGGGTACCAGTGACATTACTACAGTAATCAGTGCTATATATATGCACTGTTACTGTAATGATGACACTGGCAGGGAAGGGGTTAACCCTGTGGGTGATCAAGGGGTTAAATGTGAGCCTAGGGGAGTGATTCTAACTGTGGGGGGGGGGGGGGGCGTGGGTTCTGAAATGACCATAGAGACATGTGATCCCATATAGAAGGATCACAGGAGCTCTATGACCATTCCAGGGAGAAGAACGTTCGGCTGACCGTCCTTCTCTCTCAGCGGGGAGCGATCGCGGGTGTCAGGTGGCAATCGGAGCCGCCTGACATACGCATCGGATTCCCCGCTGATGATCGGCGCGGTCGCCTTCTAGCTGCCACCAAGCGACCGTTGTATCCCTACGTCGGTTTGCCTGTGAAAGCCACACTGCCGCATTATACAGTATATGAGCTTTGGCAGAAAAATAATTTTAAGCAAATTGGCCCTGCCCATGAGGTCTAGGGGGAGATTCATCCATCGGTCTATTCTGTGCTTGAGCTGAGTGTCTATCAGACCAATATTATTCGTCACATATGAGTGTAAGGGAAGCTGCACCATCACCCCAGGTGTCTAAAGGAGGTTACCACTCTAAGCTGGGAGGCGGGGTGCACCATGCGTCCAGAGGGGAGAGGGTAGATTTGAACCAGTTAATACGGAAGTCTGTGGATGTTCATTCTTGTGGATCGACCCAGGACAAAATCCCCTTGGTCATTCTGTACCAAAGACCGAATGACGGCAGTCAGGCGATTAGCCACTACCTTCTATTGGGTGGGGGGAAGATAGTTGGAATTGGCGCTACCTTGTGTATATATTATGCCAACAATGTATCCAAAACCATGAATCAATAGCATGCAATTAAAGTGCTAGTGCAAAATATGTGCAGATAAATAAATCGTGCCGGTATAAATTTTATGGTGTATGGCTGGATAAAAACGATTTCCAAAGTTTTGGTGAATTAATTTAATTATGGTGCACAGGTGTATAACATGAATTATTCAAAACCATAAAATCATTTGCAAATAAATAGTGAATATTATTGCATAATAAAAAAGTGTCTCAATCGTGATGGTAAAAAACTGAGTGCTTAAAAGTCCCAGAGAAAAACGCTAGAGGTCGCACTTACCCCACAGCACAGGTATCGCTATTGGCTGCACAGGGTAAAACCAAAAAGATGATCCCCCAAATCCAGCACCACAAGTCCTTACGGACAATAAGGTCCCATCTGGGTGTACAGATAAAAAAACTTCATAGCGTAATATGTAACATGTACATAACACAGGAGCAGTAGTAACTCACAGTTCGGCTGTAGCTGATCAATTCAGAATGTGTTCGCAGCGCCGGTGAACTTCTGCGTTCCACACACAGCTGACTGCGGACCGGAAGTGACGTTCGACGTATGGTACCGCCCTACGCGTTTCGTCATTCGACGTCTACTGGAACGGGAGAGGGTAGATTTGAACCAGTTAATACGGAAGTCTGTGGATGTTCATTCTTGTGGATCGACCCAGGACAAAACCCCCTTGGTCATTCTGTACCAAAGACCGAATGATGGCAGTCAGGCGATTAGCCACTACCTTCGCCAATATCTTCGTGTCTACGTTAAGTAAAGAAATGGGCCAATAAGAATCACATTTCAAGGGGTCCTTGTATAGTTAAGGAAGCAAGATAATTAAGGCTTCTCGCATCAAGGGGGGAAGAATACCCGCATCAAAGGCTGCATTGAAGGTACGTAGAAGATAGGGGCTCAGTAAATATTTGTTTTTGTCATAGCACTCCACCGAGTACCCATCTAGGCCTGGTGTCTTATGCTTAGGCATCTGTGTAATGGCTCTTATTATCTCCTCCTTAGTAAGGGGAGCATCCAGCAGTTCCATATGCTTTCTGGTGAGCACTGGAAGGGGGATATCAGACATATAATGCATCAGTTGGGTATCATCATATTGCACTTGGGTAGAATACAACTCAGTGTAAAAAGACATGAAAGCATCCAGGATGTCAGCAGGGGAGTCAACCACACCACCCAGGGTGGGGCGTATATGGGGAATTGAGGTTGGAACCCGGTCGGGGCGCGCCAGATAAACCAGCAGACGTCCAGCCTTGTTGCCATGTTCAAAAATTTTTGGGGAAGTATATAGCATCTGTTTCCACGTGAGGTCCAGCAAACGGAGCTCATACAGTCTATGGGAGTTCAACCACTGGGCATGGGACTGCGGAAAGGGCGTGGCAGTATACGACACCTCAGCTATAAAGACGTGTTGTGAGAGGGTAGGCTGTCTAGTTCTATCAGCAGCGAGGCATGATCTGAGATGCCATGGGGCAGTATAGAGGCTTTAGATATGTAGGGGAGGGTGGAGGTAGTGGCAAAGGTATAGCCAATATGGGACATCACGCAGAAAGTGTCTGAGTTGCAGGTGAACTGCCTAACTCCTGGATGCCTCCACCTCCACACATTAACAAGATCATATACCTGTATCCAGTTTAAGAAACCTTGATATGATTGGCCCTCACCCCGCAAACGGTCCCAGGCAGGATCCACCATTGCATTGAAATCCCCCACATACAACATGAGTCCTGTGGGGAGATCTAAGGCGAGTGAGGTCAGGCGTGTCAGGAGGTCTGGAGAAAATGGGGGGAGGGGGGCATATAGAGATTAACTAAGTTGCAGACACAGCATCCCACCTGGATGGAGATAGCAACAAAATGGCCCTCTGGATAAGTGCGGATATGGAGGACCTCAGCTGAGTGATGAGGATGGAGACCCCTCTAGAGTAGGAGGTGTGGGATGCATGAAAAGAGTGGGCTATCCATGCCTTTTTAAGTGCTAGCCTTTTGGGGGTATTAAATGGGTCTCCTGCAAACATATGATGTGTGGTCTGTATTTTTTGAGGAAGGAGAAAGCGAGGGACTGTTTCTGTGGTGAGTTCAGACCCCTGACATTCCATGGCAGGAGTTTAAGACTACTAGCCATTACAGTACAAGAAGAAAATGATGAACACTTTTAGGAGGAACCACAGTACATCCAGGTATGTATTTCAGGAGTAGGCAGCACTGAGAATCCAAGCAGACAGTAAAAAGGCACAGACGTATATCAGAGAACACATATTACACAAAGGTCCAGAGCAAAAAGGCGGACTCTGGAGTCCATAAAAAAAAGCAAAAAAAATAACAGAAACCCCAACCCACCCACCATGCTCTTCCATTCCAACTATAGAGAGCCTAGGACCCGAACAACAACAGTAAATTCGAGAACAAACTCGAGATGCGGACATCACATCTCAGTGGGAAGCGGGCTTGTGGAGAAAAACTGAGCTTCCAGAGAAATCCTGCAGGTCGCAGGAGAGTAAAATAGCAGGGGGATAAGAAAACAAAACAAACCCCAAAACTGTCTTTCTTCTAATAGTCACATGAAGATGCATAGGCCAAAGTGAACATGTTCAGCAGGAGGGTCATCTGGAGACAAACAGTGCAGCAAACAGATCACATGGTGTGCAATAGTGCAGCAAAGGGAGGAGTAACAGATAAACTGTGGCAGCAGTGGGCAGTGGTTACTCCGGCAGGTCAAGAAACGGGGCTCAATTAGCGCCGGTTATTCCTCTGTGGTCGGCCCAGTGTTTCATCTATCCAGGATGAAGCTTCAGTTGGTGAGGTGAAGAAGTGAGCCTTTCCTGCAGTGATAATTTTAAGCTTTGCCGAAAACATGGAGTATTGAATAGCATGCTCCCTTAGCCGGGCTTTAATGGCATTGAAAGAGGCACATTGGCATTAGACCTCTGCTGAGAAATCAGGAAAGATGTGTATAGCTTTGCCATTGTACTGAAGTTCTCCATGTTTTCTTGCAGCATGCAGTATGGCAACCTTATCCTGAACGTTGAGGAGACGGGCAATAATGGGTCTTGACGAGGCCCCTGGGAGAGGGGGTCTTGGAGCGGTGCGGTGTGCCCTTTCAATGGCAAAGGGGGAGGGGTAATATCGCGGCCCAGTATGTCTTTCAGCCAGGTGAGAAGAAATTGTTCCGGGCTAGCTCCCTCTGACTTCTCTGGGAACCTATTTTCAAGGTCATCTATCTTGGATTTGAGTGCCATCAATTCCGCGGATACTGCTCGCATGTTATTAGTGAGAGGGGCCACAGTGTCCTCTAAAGTGCTAACACATGTTTCTACTTCCCCAGTGCGATCCTTCAAATTCTGTACATTCTGCTTCAGTAATGAGAAATCGATATGTATATTTTCTATCTGGGTAGTTAAAGCGGAGTTCCACCCTGGATTTTTTTTTTTTTTTTTTTAATACCCCCGGGACAGTCAGGGCTAGTGCATTCCACAATGGCTAGCCTCTGATCTGTCCCGGGTTGCACTTACCTGTTAGGACAAATACTTACCTTGAAAACGTCTTGTCCAGCGCTGCCATCTCAGATGTGGGCAGCTTGAAGCCAGCGAGATCCCCTTCGGCGTCTTCTTCCGCCTTCTTTGGTCCCACGATGCTCTGCGCCGGCCCCGACGTCACTTTCCGGGTCGCGCGCGGCATGCCCAGAAGCTGTTTAGAAGGGGATGACGCGCGCGACCCGGAACTGACGTCGGGGCCGGTGCAGGCGCAATGATTCCTGGGAGCTATGACGTCCAGCTCCCAGGAATCATTGCAGAGCCAGGAAGTGACGACGGGCCGCGGCCGAGGAAGGAGGAAGAAGGAAGTAAGGTAAGTATTTTTTCTTCGCTACGAGGTAAGTAAAAAAAAAAAAAAATATGCGATTATCCATTTCTTTTTCAGGTGACCCGGAGCGAGAAGATGGAGGTAAGTATAAAAATAGGGTGGAACTCCACTTTAAGGAAGTTTTGCAGTCTTGAATGGCAGTCATTATTTGGGCCAAAGTAGGCTCTGCAGGAGCATGGATTGGCTCACCTGAGTCAGAAGAAAGCAGGATGGCATCGGAGAACAGCGTGGCAGAGCAAGGAAGGTCAGGCACTTCAGGAGAGGAGCATACGAAGTCGCTCTGTGTAGGCAGATAGGGGTGTGAGGCGTCGTTGGAAGCCGAGAAAGGAAGGCCGAGAAAGGAAGGCCGCCGGCACCATCTTGCCTCAGAAACCTAGGCAAGATGGCACCTCATCCCTTCTCCTATCCAAGTTCTACAATAAAGCAACAAAACACCAAATCCCCTGGACTGTTTCCTGACTGAGCCAAACACCTAAAGTACTTTGAATTGCTAAGTTGTTGCTATGGGTAACCCAGGGGAATCCACATCAAGCAGCTCCCCAGGGAGTATTGCTACATACGGAAATTGTTATTGATAGAGTACATAGGACCCTTGGTCCCCAGCAGGGCCGGACTGGCCTGCCGGGATAGTGGGAAATTTTCTGGCAGGTCGGCTGCCCTGGAGCTGCTGTCGGCTATGAGCTCTGAGATTTTCATTTTTTTTTTTCACAAGAGCAGCGGCCGGTGCCGCCCACTCCATTAGAACTGGTGCCTGGCAGAGTGATATGCTTTTTTGTCGTCTGACTGACTCGGAGCTTTCACAGAAAGAGCTCCAGTACAGGTGGGTGGAGCTAGAAGAGGTTACACAGCAGCGCCGATCACAGCTTCTTGCCCAGCACACTCTGCCTCTCCCTGAGTGAAGATCTGAGAGGAAATATGGCAGCCTTCATCTTCTCCCCGTGAGTCCTTACCTTCTCTACCTTCCACCCTGTACTATACTGTCTGTAAACCTTGCATTGCAGATTGAGAGAGAGAGTAACTTTCTTGAATAGGTTAGGGATATACTGGGACATCTGAGGTGATACATAGATGTATTCCAAACACACATTTGGAATACATCTATGGTTATGGGAATACACGCTGGTTATGGGTTCCCCTGGGTTACCATTAGCAACAGCATGACATTTTGACATTTTTCCAAGTGTTTTAGCTCAGTCAGAAAGCAGTCCGGTATCTTTGGTTTTTAAGTTTTATTGGGAACTTGGATAGGAGAAGGGATAAGTGGGATACTCTAACTTAAACGAACTATGCACAATAGGCTGGGACGACTTGAATAAAGCTGAATAGCGCTGAGTAACGCTGAATGATGCTAGTCATGGCTAGGCCGCTGTTTCACTTTGCCCTTGGCTGTGAAGTAGAATGATAAGCTCCCTGAAGTAATCTGTCTCCTGAGGTAATCTGTCTCCTGAGGTAATCTGTCTCTTGAAGTAATCTGTCTCCTGAAGTAATCTGTATCCTGAGGTAATCTGTATCCTGAGGTAATCTGTCTCTTGAGGTAATCTGTCTCCTGAAGTAATCTGTATCCTGAGGTAATCTGTCTCCTGAGGTAATCTGTATCCTGAAGTAATCTGTATCCTGAGGTAATCTGTATCCTGAGGTAATCTGTCTCCTGAGGTAAACTGTCTCCTGAGGTAAACTGTCTCCTGAGGTAATCTGTCTCCTGAGGTAATCTGTCTCCTGAGGTAATCTGTCTCCTGAGGTAATCTGCCGCCTTAGGTAATCTGTATTCTGAGGTAATCTGTATCCTGAGGTAATCTGTATCCTGAGGTAATCTGTCTCTTGAGGTAATCTGTCTTCTGAGGTAATCTGTCTCCTGAGGTAAACTGTATTGCTGAACACTTCAGGGCCCCTTCCTGGCACCCCCTTTGTCCCTAATCTCCAGAGTTAACTACACGGCAACCCCCTTTAGGGTCCTTTCACACGGGCGTTCCGTATGTCAGTTTTTCCTCCCATCCGTTTACGGATGAAAAACGGACATAAAGTATTTCTATGGGCTAGTGCGTTTTGCGTTCATTCCGTTCAGTTCCGTTTTTTTGAGACGGAGGAGAACCCTATTTTTCTTCCGTTTAAAAAATGTAACGGACGCAAAAACGGATGTCAGCGGATGTCATCCACTAACGTTCGCTAGCCCATAGAAATACAAATGGATGGATGAAAAACGGACATACGGAACGGACCCTACAACAGTGACATCTGTGTCTGTTTAAAAAAAAATTGAATTTTTTTGAGCGGATAAAAAAACTGAGCTGACCGTGTGAAAGGACCCTTACTGTAACACTCTGTGTGCGCTGGCTCCTTGATCCCCTGACTTCTCTGGAGTGGTCCTCTCTCAGCCAGACCCTTTAGGCAGATCCATCAGTATTCACGATACTGTTTTTCCCAAAGACTTCTGCCAGCAGCTCCACTGGTCAGCACTCTGGATTCTCTGCAGCCCAGCTCCACACCTGGTTCACTAGGCCAACTGCCTGAACCACCTTCCTCACACCTGCAGGAGGGGAGACAGGTGTCCACCTCCTCCTGGGACTTTGCTCCCACCAAAAGACACCCTGTCACATGCTTCCTCAGGATTTATTGCCAATCCTAGGATGCATTGCAGCAATGCCCACCCACTGGGACAGCCATAAACCCTGGTGTGCTACTGGTTAGGTATTCTCCACTGTCCAATAAGCTCCCTTATTGGATACAGTGGGGAGACCCCCTTAGACCCAATAAATCACACCTGGAAATATGTGACAGGCTAAACTAACAGATCAGGCTCTCCTGATAAGCAGAACAGAGCCACCAAATGTGTTTTCCTAGCACCTACCTAGGAGGGTGCTACATATGGAATACATCTATGTATGACCTCAGAGGTCCAGGCATATTCCTAACCTATTAGAAAATCTAAGTATGAACAGCAATGAATGTAATTACATAATAGAGCCAACTCCAGGAAAGTAAAAATAAAAGTCCACCCTTGCAGTGTAGATGTGGTGAGGGGGAGGGGGAAAAACTGCCTCTTTTACCTTATTCCATGTTGCAGCCAGTTGCATTGCTTTCTTTCTCCCCACAAAGTCCTGACATCATCACATACCATACAGGGATATTAACCCTGTATAGTATGATGGGGAGGCTGGAGTGTGACCACAGCCAGTACTTTACACAGAACAGGGGCGTAATTACAGGGGTTGCATTTGCAACCGTGCCCCATGCTCCAGGGGGCCTGTGCTGCTCCCCTGTACACCTGGATAGGAGGAGTGGCGGGAGCAGCATTTAGAGAAATCACTGTCCTCCTTTTTCCTCTTGTAGCTGCAGGAGGAAAATGGAGGAGATTGGTTCCTCTATATGCTGCCCTCGCCACTCCTCCTATCCAGTTCACTTGTGTTCTGCTGTCTCTGGGCCCCTGTGTGCTCTCCTGGTTCCCCCCTACTGTGCTGCTGGCTTCCTTCCTCCCCTCTCCTGCCGGCTGCTGCAGGGGATGTGTCACAATAGAGAACCAGGAAGGGGTCAGTAAATATGTAATTTACCAGCTCCTTCCTTTTCTGAATGAACAGAGTCATAGTCAGTGACATTGTAAAAACAATATAATAAAATGATAAAGAATACAATAAAATACCAAAAAATCAAAACTACTGACACCAGTGGGTGAACTTCCAGGATTGTAAAGGTCACACTTGCGACTGGGCCCAGGCATTCCACCACCGTGGGGACGCCCCAAGATGGCAGGAAGGGGGCCCACTGCAGAACTTGTGTGAGGGTCCCACTGCGGGACCATAATAAAGGGCCCAACAACGAGAGTAAAGGTCCTTGGCATCAATGGGAAGAGCCCCAGGCTTGAAGGGAAGGGCCCCGGCCAGGGGTCCGGGGGGCCCTTCATGGTTTCTTGCACCGGGGCCCTGAAGGTTCTAGTTACGCCTCTGACATAGCAGCTGAAGGGGACAAGTCACAGCACTGTCCCCTTCAGCTGGCTACACATAGATTGAGATTTGTCTAGTTCAGCAGGGAACAGCTGAATTTCAATCTGAGTGTAGCTCCCCCTGTTAGAAGCCAACATTAGTTCAGCTTATGTTGAACAGGACTACTGGAAAACCTTGTTCAATCAGCAGATTGCAGCCAATTGGCTGCAGCACTAATCCGTGTACTCTGACAGTGGAGGGGGGGGGGGGGGTCAGGATACAATGTCCCTGAATATTCATGTATCCACATCACTTGAACAAAAAAAACTGTACGTGTATCAGCTAAATTATACATTCACATTTTAGAACATGTTACACCAGTATTGAGGGTGTGACATGTCCTAGTTGCCCCCCTCTCCTCCTCCTCAACACCCCTCCCCCTACCCACCCACCCTCAGTGTGACAGTGGGCAGAGATTCTTCTCCCCTCACCTGTTGTCACATTTTGAAAACAGTATGGCTGTGCAAGGCTCTACCCACACAGACATCATTAATTCACAGGAATTGGTGAATGTAGAAACTACAAGACCTGTCCCCCATTGCAGCAGACAGCCTTTTAGTTTAAATGATCTGCCAGCACACTGATCAGCTCACCCGTATTTCATTCACACTGCCTACAGCTCTGCAATGACAGCCTGTGCAGAGGTTTGGGCACAGAGCTTTAGGCCGTGTGTGCAGGAGCCTGACATTGCACACACGATCTGCTGATCATGGGTGCAATATTTTGTAGGCTTACTGTATATTACATAAACCATACCCCTCCACTCCTGACTGCTGCACTCTGTACAAAACTCCCGACCCTTACACTTTGTAATGTATCTAATCTTGACCTCTGCATACTATATGTAGGTATAATGATCAGGTGTGGGTAAGCTGATTGGTCATGCATAAAACAGGGTGGGGGGGCACCTTGGCGTGTTTGCCCTGGGCACTGGATTGCCTTGTCCCGGCACTGCTTACACAGACACACTGTGCTTCGTCTGCTAGAGTAAGTAGGCACCTGCTAGTTAGTAAGAGGTAAAAGGCATACTTCTCTCTCTCCACAGCCCATGACATCTCCTGTATCCTGTCCGCAGCTTCTGACATCTCCTGTACTGTGTCCGCAGCCTCTAACCTGCTCCTGTAACATGTTAGCAGCCTCTGACCTGCTCCTGTAACATGTCCACAGCCTTTGACCAGTGCCTGTATCCTGTCCACAGCCTCTGACCTGCTCCTGTAACATGTCCGCAGCCTCTGACCTGCTCCTGTAACATGTCCGCAGCCTCTGACCAGCTCCTGTAACATGTTAGCAGCCTCTGATCTGCTCTTGTAACATGTCCACAGCCTCTTACCAGCTCCTGTAACATGTCCACAGCCTCTTACCAGCTCCTGTAACATGTCCGCAGCCTCTGACCTGCTCCTGTAACATGTTAGCAGCCTCTGACCTGCTCCTGTAACATGTCCGCAGCCTCTGACCTGCTCCTGTACAGAGTTGTATAAAGTACTCGAAACCCATACTTCAGTAAAAGTACAAGTGCTCTATCAAAAAGTGACTTGAGTAGAAGTGGAAGTGCTCAATCAAAAAGTGACTTGAGTAGAAGTACTAAAGTATTCAACATTTTTTTTTGTACTTAAGTATTGCAAGTAGTTTTTTTAAAAAAATTTGCTACTCAAGTACTGAAAGTAAAAGTACAAGTACTGTGTTATGTAGTTATTAAAGAAAAAAGTCAAAAGTTTGAACATCATATTGTTTTTTATTATTTCAAATGCAGCTTTTATTTATACATACAGTAACATTTATTTTCCTATGCACTGATAATACACATGTTTTGAGCTTCATGAAACCTCCATCTACTGTTCTGGCAGTGGTAATTTTTATAATAGTAACGAGTAACTATGCAGCACAAAAAAAAAAATATCGGAGTAGAAGTATTGAAATCATTGAAAAAATGTAAAATTATAAGTGTAGTTGCGCTAAGAACACTTAAAAAATGAGCAGATGAACTCACAATAAAATCTCAACAAGCGGCTACACTTGGGTCATACACTGATCATATGTAACAAGGCAGAAAGGTAAAACAAGTAGCGCTAAAACATTAAAAAAGTCCATATAAAAAGTCCATTTCCACTAAAAGATCATCCCAGTGATATTGCACAGCACCCAATATTGCAATATAGTGAAGAAGGTCCACCACCAAGCAGAGTGTTCAAAACACTCTTACCGGACAATTGAGTATATTGGACCTTGAATAATAATACAGGCTGCAACACACTTAGTAATGGATTGGACCGGACCTCTTCGCAGAGATGGATCTCAAAGATGATACCTTCACAGTACGTCTTACCAGAGCCACTCAAAGGAAGGAAATAATACCCTTCATAGTGCAGTATATTTCTGTAAACTTTATTTGAAGTAAAGAAAGTATAGCACTCACATTTGAGAAGGGTAAAATAGGCAAATCACACGCCGACCTGCGTGGTTCCAAAGCGGACAGCAAGGTGGCAGCCAATGTCCTCTATTGCGCATAGGCATCCAACGAGGGCGGCCTGACTCGGCGTTTCGTCACATATGACTGACGTCTTCAGGGGCGTGGCCCCGCTAATGAAGGACGCCTATTTATGACAATAGAAATGAACAGATTGGCTGGCTAAAAACCGGAAGTGGAAATCGCCGTCATGCGTTCCACAAACCGGAAGGAAATAGAGCACTGCATACGTAATGATCGGAAGGGAGTCACAACTCAATGCGCTCCACCTACCAAAAGGAATTAAGCCATCAAGAGTCAACAGGCCGAAACTAATGATGACAAGTATCTTCCTTAAAAACATTTGACATAACTAGATCCGATCTAACTCCAGTAATAACACACAGAGCCAGAAGGGATTAATTATCACAATATAATAGAATGGAAAATGCGCCTTATAGGACAACGGCGCCATCTTGTGTCCAGATTTGGAACCTCCAAGCACTACACATAAAATCAATAAAAATTATTAAAACAAACAATTAAACCGCTAAAAACATACCACATATGTTAATATGCCTCAATACATATTATATATCAGAAACAGCTTCATATAGACCAGATATAAAAATGGAATAGAAAAAATGGAGACATTTAAGAATTCGCTATAAAAGCATTAATATCCCACTCAATATTCAGTCCATGTGGCGTGTAAGATTTTAATCTATAAATCCAAGCTGTCTCCAGTTTGGACACCCCACGAGTGAGATTATTTCCCCTCCAATTAGAAGTGAATTTGTCAATCCCCAAGAATAGGGTGCCTGTAGGGTCTCTATTATGACACGCGACATAATGACGAGACACGCTATGCTTGGGGAAGCCATTTAAAATATTTGTGATATGCTCATTAAGGCGTACCCTCAACATCCTCGTGGTACGCCCCACGTACTCCATCCCGCACGGGCACCTAATACGGTATACCACATATCTCGAAGTGCAAGAGATGAATGGTTTTATTTTGTGTGTGAGCTTAGTTACACCAGTCACAAATACTTCACTTTTCTTTCGGCCTGCAATATTATATTTACAGACCCTACAAGACCTGCACGGGAAAAATCCACACATCTCTTGGAAAAATTAAACACGTTTAGGAGGGTTCCGAATATTCGGCACACCTGCAATCTCAATGGGAGCACACCCCTAAAGATCACAGGCGGCGTGTCGGGCAGGACAGGGCCCAAAACACCATCATTTTTAAATACGTGCCAATGCCTACGCAACATATTTTTTACTGAAAAATGTTGGGTAGAATAGGTAGAGAAGAAAGCATGCTGGTAGATGTCATCCTAATCTTCTCTATTCCGTGCACTCGCACGTGCAAGAGCCACATCCAATTCTGCCTCTCCATACCCCTTTTCCAAAAAACTTAGATTTTAGAGAGGATGCCTCTTTGAGAAAGTCCTCATGTCTAGAGCAGTTTCGCCTCAATCTCAAGAACTGACTGACAGGAACGGATCTCAGCCAAGATGGATGATGACAGCTGGAGATGTCAATAAATCCGTTCCTGTCAGTAGTCTTGAAAAAGGTTGAGGTGATTACCTGAACCGGAACCGGAAGTGAGGGTTCGTGCGGTTCGTGCGGCAAGGGAGAGAGGAGGAAGGAAGAGGAGCTGCGGGGACACGTGCGGGGGAAGCCGCACAAGGGGTGCGGGTGCACCGTGCAGGGACCAGCAACTGAGCGGAGGTGGAGGACGGGAGCCGAGGCAGAGAGCGGCGGCGGCGGAGGTCAGAACCCGCCTTCCTTAGTGCCTGGAAGAAGAGGAGGAGGACCGTCCGTGCCCAGTGAGGAGGAGGAGACATCCGTCCCAGTGTGTGTGTGTGTGTGTGTGTGTGTCAGCAGCTGTGAGTAGAGCAGCAGCTGCAAACAGGGGGAAAGCTGTGTGACTGTACTCTGTAAGAAATCAATAGCTGTTTGTCTGTACTGCGACTGACTGCTGTGTGACTGTCTCTGCAACTGAGTACCTGGTAAGTATCCTTGCGACTGGTAAGTATCCTTGCGACTGGTGAGTATCTTTGCGACTGGTGAGTGTCCTTGCGACTGGTGAGTATCCTTGCGACTGGTGAGTATCCTTGCGACTGGTGAGTATCTTGCGACTGGTGAGTGTCCTTGCGACTGGTGAGTATCCTTGCGACTGGTGAGTATCCTTGCGACTGGTGAGTATCTTGCGACTGGTGAGTGTCCTTGCGACTGGTGAGTATCCTTGCGACTGGTGAGTATCCTTGCGACTGGTGGGTGTCCTTGCAACTGGTGAGTATCTTTGCGACTGGTGAGTGTCCTTGCGACTGGTGAGTATCTTTGCGACTGGTGAGTGTCCTTGCGACTGGTGAGTATCCTTGCGACAGGTGAGTATCCTTGCGACTGGTGAGTATCTTTGCGACTGGTGAGTATCTTTGCGACTGGTGAGTATCTTTGCGACTGGTGAGTATCTTTGCGACTGGTGAGTGTCCTTGCGACTGGTGAGTGTCCTTGCGACTGGTGAGTATCCCTGCGACTGGTGAGTATCTTTGCGACTGGTGAGTATCATTGCGACTGGTGAGTATCTTTGCGACTGGTGAGTATCTTTGCGACTGGTGAGTGTCCTTGCGACTGGTGAGTATCTTTGCTACTGGTGAGTATCCTTGCGACTGGTGAGTATCCTTGCGACTGGTGAGTATCCTTGCGACTGGTGAGTACCTTGTGACGGGTGAGTATCCTTGCAACTGGTGAGTATCCTTGCAACTGGTGAATATCCTTGCACTGGTGAGTATCCTTGCGACTGGTGAAGTAACTTGCGACTGGTGAGTATCTTGCGACTGGTGAGTATCTTTGCGACTGGTGAGTGTCCTTGCGACTGGTGAGTATCCTTGCGACTGGTGAGTATCCTTGCGACTGGTGAGTATCTTTGCGACTGGTGAGTATCTTTGCGACTGGTGAGTATCATTGCGACTGGTGAGTAGCTTTGCGACTGGAAGTATCTTTGCGACTGGTGAGTGTCCTTGCGACTGGTGAGTATCTTTGCGACTGGTGAGTATCTTTGCGACTGGTGAGTATCTTTGCGACTGGTGAGTATCTTGCGACGGGTGAGTATCCTTGCGACTGGTGAGTATCCTTGCGACTGGTGAGTATCCTTGCACTGGTGAGTATCCTTGCACTGGTGAGTACCCTTGCGACTGGTGAAGTAGCTTGCGACTGGTGAGTATCTTTGCGACTGGTGAGTATCTTTGCGACTGGTGAGTATCCTTGCGACTGGTGAGTATCTTGCGACTGGTGAGTATCTTGCGACTGGTGAGTATCTTGCGACTGGTGAGGATCCTTGCGACTGGTGAGGATCCTTGCGACTGGTGAGTATCTAGTGACTGGTGAGGGTATTAGCGACTGGTGGGTACCCCAGGTTTTGTACCAGGGAAGTTAGAGGTAGTGTAGGTAAGGAAGAGCAGGTCGTTAATATTATCCCCATAGAGTAGAGGGTAATAATGTCCGACAGGATTGGGGATGCCACTCAGTGCACTTCTTGCGGCATGTATGCGTTCCTTGATGAAACAATCGAGGACGAATACTGCTGTGCAAGATGTGAGCGACTTGTTGCTCTGGAAGCCCACATCGTGGATCTAGAGAACACAGTGACAAGACTGCGTGGCATCTACAACCTGAAAAGGAGCTTGGACATTACCCAGCAGGCGCTGGCAGGGGTCAGCATAGAGGAGGAAGGAATAGAGGAGACGCAAGCAGCAGAGGTACGCAGCTGGGTGACTGTTAGGAATGTTAGGGGGAGGAGAGTCAGGGAGGCCAGTCCTGAGTTGGTACACCCTAACATGTTTGCTGAGTTGCAGGTTGAGGGGGATATCAACTCAGGGGTGGCAGAGCTGGAGCATGCGCCCTCCCCCAGCTGCCAGGGGAGGGACGGCTCCAGGAAGAAGGGGGGCCGTAACTCAGGAAAGGTTAGACAGGTTGTGGTAGTTGGGGACTCAATTATCAAGAGGACAGAGAGGGAAATCTGTAAAAAAGATCTCGTGAACCGAACAGTTTGTTGTTTACCGGGCGCCCGAGTTCGGCACATCGCAGATCTGGCAGACAGATTGTTGGGCGGGGCTGGGGATGACCCAGCGGTCATGGTGCATGTGGGCACTAATGACAAAGTTAAAGGTAGGTGGAGGATCCTTAAGAACGATTTCAGGGACTTAGGTAATAGATTGAGGAAAAGGACCTCCAAGGTGGTTTTCTCTGAAATACTGCCTGTACCTCGAGCCACACAGGAGAGGCAGAAGGAGCTTAGGGAAGTTAACAAGTGGCTGAGGAATTGGTGTAGGAAGGAGGGGTTTGGGTTCCTGGAGAACTGGGCTGACTTCTCAGTCGGCTACCGGCTCTTTAGTAAGGATGGGCTGCACCTTAATGGGGACGGTACAGCTCTTTTGGGGAGAAAGATGGCCACCGAGTTGGAGGGGCTTTTAAACTAGGAGACGGGGGGGAGGGCTCAGAAGTAGAATCAGTCAGGAGGGAGCAGAGGACTGAAGGCAGTTGTAGGGTCAACAGCGACAGTAGGTCAACAACATCAATTGGCGGGTCTGTGCGGGAGAACAGCAGACCAAACAGAAATAAACAAAACCGCCAATCACGTTTAACTTCCGTAAAACTAAGAGGGGTATATGCTAATGCCAGGAGCCTAGCTAATAAGATGGATGAGTTGGAAATGTTAGTACATGAGGAAGACATAGACCTTGTGGGAATAGCGGAGACTTGGTTCGACCCCTCACATGACTGGCTGGCCAATATCCAAGGGTATTCGGTGTACCGGAAGGACAGGGTTGGTAAAAGAGGGGGAGGGGTATGTCTCTATGTCAAGAACAATATAAAGGTGCTAGAAAGGAGTGACATTACGGATGGGATGAGCATGGATTTAGAATCTGTGTGGGTTGAACTCGATAGGGAAGAAGATAAGGGAAAAGTAGTTGTGGGGGTTTGCTATAGGCCACCTAACCAAGGGGAGGAGGTAGAGCTGGAATTTTTAGCACTAATAGGTAAAGCGGCAAAACTAGGATCAGTCATCATATTGGGGGACTTCAATTATCCCGACATTGACTGGGAAGAGGGGACTGCACACTCGCATAAGGCCCGGCTATTCACGGAAACCTTACAGGATAACTACATGTCGCAGTTGGTGGATTCCCCTACTAGAGAGAATGCTATCCTGGATCTATTGATCACTAATGACCCAGACATAATCTCGGAGGTAGGAGTCCAGGACAACCTGGGCTCTAGCGATCACAGGATGATCACATTTAGTATAAATAACAATATAAAAAGGCAAGTGGGGAACATAAGAACCCTAAACTTCAGAAGGGCAGACTTTCCAAAATTGTACTCATTGATGGAAAGGGTAAACTGGGACCAAACCCTGGGATCACTGACCACAGAGGAAAAATGGGAATGCTTTAGAACAATATTAAGCAAAGGCATCTTGCAGTGCATTCCTATGGGGAATAAATTTAGAAGAGACAAAGCCAAACCTGGCTGGCTAAACCGTAGCGTTAAAAAACTTATTAGGGGAAAAAAATTGGCCTTCAAGAAATATAAATCAGAGGGCACAGTATCGGCCTTCCAGCAATACAAGGAGGAAAATAAGAAGTGTAAATACGAAATCAAGATGGCTAAAATCAACTTTGAGAGACAAATAGCGGAGGATAGTAAAAAAAACCCAAAGAAATTCTTTAAATATATCAACAGCAAAAAAACTAGGGCAGAGCATATTGCACACATAATTAACGATGATGGGAGGATGGTTACAGAGGACACTGAAAAAGCAACCGTGCTGAATTCTTTTTTCTCGTCAGTCTTTACGCAGGAAAAGGAAGGGTACACTGACCATGACTGTATGGTTAGTAGTAATACACAGGACTTGCCACTATGGCTAACAGAGGGGGAAATCAGGGAAAGACTGGATAAACTTAACACAAACAAATCACCAGGCCCGGATGGCGTACATCCGAGAGTGCTCAAGGAACTCAGTATGGTTATATCTAGACCACTGTTCCTGATCTTTGCTGACAGTATTAGGACAGGAGATGTACCAGGGGATTGGAGGAAGGCTAACGTGATTCCGATATTCAAAAAGGGCCAGAGACATATCCCGGGAAATTATAGGCCTGTCAGTCTGACATCAATAATATGTAAACTTTTGGAGGGGATGATAAGGGACTATATCGTAGAGTATGCTAAAGACAACAACATCATCAGTAGTAACCAGCACGGGTTTACAAATGGGCGTTCTTGTCAAACCAATCTCTTAGCATTCTACGAGGAAGTGAGCTGTGAGCTAGATAGGGGGAGACCAGTGGATGTGGTGTACTTGGATTTCGCTAAGGCGTTTGATACAGTTCCCCACAAGCGCTTAATTTATAAAATAAGGTCTGCAGGTATCGACAGCAGGGTTTGCTCTTGGATACGGAATTGGCTAAAAGGCCGTGTCCAAAGGGTAGTAATAAACAGCGCATACTCAGACTGGTCTGAGGTAGTAAGCGGGGTGCCCCAGGGCTCAGTCCTGGGACCAACCTTGTTCAATTTATTCATAAACAGCATTGAGGAAGGGATCAGTAGTTCGTTATCAGTTTTTGCAGATGACACAAAATTGGCCAGGGCAATAACTGCACAGCATGAAGCAGATATCCTACAGAATGACCTGGACAAAATTACGGAGTGGGCAACGACATGGCAAATGAGGTTTAATGTGGAGAAGTGTAAGGTTTTGCACTTGGGGACCAAAAACATAAAAACACAATACACGTTAGGAGGGGAACCCTTGGGGGAATCAAAAATGGAGAAAGATTTGGGAGTCTTAGTTGATGATAGATTAGGCAACAGCATGCAATGCCAAGCGGCAGCTTCCAAAGCCAACAGAATATTAGCATGCATAAAGAAAGGGATGTATTCCAGAGATAAGACTATAATCCTTCCACTTTATAAAACTCTGGTCCGACCGCATCTGGAGTATTCTGTCCAGTTCTGGTCGCCAGTCCTCAGGAGGGATGTGTTGGAGCTGGAGAAAGTCCAGAGAAGGGCAACTAAACTGATTAGGGGGTTGGAGGACCTTACCTATGAAGAGCGGCTGCAATCGCTCGATTTATTTTCCCTGGAGAAAAGACGTCTGAGAGGGGACATGATAGCAATTTATAAATATCTTAATGGGGATCTCAGCTTAGAAGAAAAGCTGTTCATTCGAAGGAATTGCATGAGGACTCGAGGACATACAATGCGATTAGAGGAGAAGCGTTTTAACCTCAGGCAACGTGGGGGGTTCTTTACTGTTAGGGCTACAAGATTGTGGAATTGTCTACCACAAGAGGTGGTTTCTGCGGGTAGTATGGTGACTTTCAAAAGACTCTTAGACTTACATCTCAAGGATCAGGAGATTGAGGGCTATGTTAGATGATTACAGTCACACACACCTACACAGGTTGAACTGGATGGACTATTGTCTTTATTCAACCTCGCCTACTATGTAACTATGTAACTATGTAACTATGATTATCTGCCCATCTACAACCTTAATGTTAAGGTCTAGACAATGGATTTCCTCCCTGCTCCACTCAAAGGTGAGTATAATGCCTTTATTATTAGCATTCAGGGAGGCCATAAACGATTCCAGAGAGGATTGATCACCATCCCAAAGGAGGAGGATGTCATCAATGTACCTGCGCCAGAGCACCAGCTCCTGCCCATGTACATCACGGAAGACATCCTCCTCCCACTTGGCCATAAATAAATTGGCCATACTTGGCGCATATTTAGCGCCCATAGCCACTCCTCGACTTTGATGATAAAAGGTCTGATCAAACCAAAAATAGTTGTGACCCATCGCAAAGTCGAGGAGTGACATAAGGAAATAACACTGCAGGCCATATTTAATATCTTGTTTTAAATAATAGTCTACTGCCTCTCTCCCGTTATCGTTTGAAATAATCGTATATAACGATGAAACGTCGGCTGTAGCCAAGATATACGAGTTTTTCCAGTTTATGTTGTTCAACTCGTTTATGACCTGCATCGAGTCCCGTAGGAAAGAAGGAGTCTTCACAACGAGTGGCTGTAAGAAATTATCGATATATCTCCCCACCCGGGCAGTAACGGAATCAATACCGCTGATGATGGGTCTCCCGGGTGGGTTGATCGGATCTTTATGTACCTTCGGTAAATAATATGCCACAGGTGTTCTTGGTGCCGAAGGTACCAAAAAAAGTTTCTCCTTCTTAGTGTTCGTCCATCACTATTTGTAACCTTTGACAGGCTTGAGGAATGTGTTGCACTTATTTGCAATTGTGCGTGAATTTCAGCGATTGTTGCTGCACATCGCACTGAGCAAAACCCTTAATTTTTAATCAGCTCTCAATGCGTATCTATGGACAACATAAACACACCTGACTTGTCTATTTCCAGCTCAGTGTATCTGTTCCTTACAGCTAAGAAACAAAGAATGGTTGGTAGTACCCTGCGAGGCGCCTCCATCCCCATTGTACATACAAATGCAGAGTTTTTTCCCATTGGGACTTTAGATGAAGCATCATACAGCCAGTAATAAAAACATAGTACAGGTTTATTGGGTATATGCCAGCAGAAGGGAAAGGGTGTCATAATGCCAAACAGAAATACAAATTCACTACAGGGTTACTTATGCCTCGTTTCCACTGAGTGGTATGGTACGGTACGGTACGGTTCGGTTCAGTACGGTACGGTTCGGAACGGTACACCTTGCGTTTCCACTGCCAATAGTACCCTTTCATGATAGGCATGGTGTAGCAGGAAAGCTGTGATAGACGATTCTCTGTCAACCAATCAAAGTTCTGCAGAGTGTAGCTCCACCCTGTTGGTACGGTACTAATGTGCTTGGTACCCCAACGAAAGGGTCCCAAAAAAGTGGTACAGTACAGTTCGGAATTAGGGTACCATTCACAATGGAAACGGCATAAATAGCGTACCGTACCGAACCGTACCAGAAAGCTCAGTGGAAACGGGGCATTAAATTAATCAAATAGTCCATGGCAAATGTGTCATAGCATCTGTGGTGACCCACCATGTTTCGTGAGTTCAGTCTTACTCTTCAGGGGTTGATGAATAGCGATAATCTATAAAGTAAAATGGTTAAAAAATATAACATAGTAATGATGAACATGGAAATGTATGAGGTAGATTGGAATGTGGGAATCAGACTGAGGGATCCATACTCTCAAGGATGCAGGATGCTGCATGCGCACCAGCAGCCACCAGAGACGTCTGACCCGGGAGCTGTGGGTAAAGGATCCAAAATGGACCAGCAGCGCAAAACAGGACAGATGGAAAAACAGGCAAACAGAACCGTTCAGCATGGCCTGCCAGGATGGTTGCTAGAAAAAAGAGTGTATATGGGTGACGATGTGAACGATAAATTAATAAAAAACAAAACAATTATGAAAAAGGTAAATAATTGGTGAGAAAATATTAAAATAATGGTTGTTGGCCAAGAGCATCCACATGGTACCATTAGAAATGGTGAAAGTGACCTGCACAGCTGAATGTAATGAGAATCCACTTGTGAAACTAAGTAGTACACAAAATCAAAAGACAAATATAAGGGCGCACCGGCCTAGCGCATTATCGACCATAAATGGCTTTATTAAAAAAAAAGAGATTAAAATACTCACAAACGAGTTCTTGGTAAGTGCATTTCACAATAATGAATTGCCGTCAGCGTCAGAAACAGGAAGACGTACCGTCCTCAAAGGCTGAAAAGGCTTACGCCTTTCGAGGCTTAGCCTTTTCCTACAGACCATGTCTTCTGTGCCCAAGCTTAATATACTGACAATGACTACTCAATCAGGGTGCAATTAGACCTAGGACCTCCCCCATAAGGGTGTGTACATAGGGTGCCGGCCCATGTCGCCCTGCTTAAATTAATTCATAAAACTACCGCCCAAATCCTGACTTCTCCTGTCCATCGGAGAGTGTGTGTCATGTATGCAATACAATTAAAATTAATTGAATAAAATCACTTCAGGTTTAAAAACACATCAGATTAACCACTTCAATACAGGCCATTTCACCCCTTTCCTGCCCAGGTCAGGTTTTCAGCTTTCAGTGCTGTCACACTTCGAATGACAATTGCGCAGTCATGCTACACTGCACCCATATGACATTTTTATCATTTTTTTCACACAAATAGAGCTTTCTTTTGGTAGTATTTAATCACTGCTTTTATTTTTTATATTAAAATATAAGTATTAGTATAAATATCAGTATATTAAGCTTGGGCACAGACATGGTCTGTAGACTCTGAGGAAGAGGCTAAGCCTCGAAACGCGTAAGCCATTTCAAGCCTTTGAGGACGGTACATCTTCCGTTTCTGACGCTGATTGCAATTCATTATTGTGATATGCACTTATCAAGAACTCATTTGTGAGTATTTTAATCCCTTTATTTAACCACTTCTGGATCGGAAGGATTTGCCCCCTTAATGACCAGGCAATTTTTTGCGATTCGGCACTGCATTACTTTAACGGACAATTGCGCCCGTTATTTGGCCAGTAGCAATACATTAACCCCCTCCATGCTGCATATTACAAACAGCATTGTAAATTACCCAACGCGTTTAATCACTTCAGCCTGTTCACAGTGTCTTAGGTAAGTCGTATAAAGCCCCGTACACACGTACTGATCGTCGGCCGAACGATCGGCCGTCTTTTGTCCAGAGCTGTCGTGTCTGTTGAAAACTGCAAAAGACTGCACACGAATTTTGTCGGCCAGCAACAGCCGACTGCAGAAGTGATGTCTTTCGATGGTTAACTTTCCCTGTGTTTTTTCTTCTCTGAGCATGCCCAGTCTTGCTAATCTGCTGTCTGTCGGCCGAAATCTGTACTGACTGGTGAACAATCGGCCGTTCTGGTGTCGGCATACAAAAATTTTAATGCTTGCACGAAAGATTCTGTTTGGCCGAAAATGCGCTGTCGGCTGTTGGAAGCATCATACTAACAAGCCTACAATCGGCCGATCGGTCGGCGGCCGAATATTTAGGCCGACAATCGGTACGTGTGTACGGGGCTTTAGCCTCCTCAAACTCACTTGCACTGTTGCACAGGGCTTCACTGGCTGCTCGCAGGTCTTAGCAGCAGCAGCACTCTACTCTGCTCTTTCTTCCCGCCTCCCGGCTTCTAAATGACATCACACCGGCCCGGGAATAGGAAGCTCCTGTCAGGCAGAGTATCAGGCGGAGATCACTCCGCCTGACAAGGAAGTGACTGTGTTGGACTTCTGCCAGCTGGGTGCAGGAGCACACACAGCATAGTCGTACCGCTCCGCTGCAGCTCTGCAAGTACAACACAGTGTAGCTGCGGGTGTGATGCCTGTCTGCAGTGGTGGAAGCGGCCTTTTAGGGAGGCATCAGAGCGGCCAGGAGGGCAATTGCCTCCCTGCCCCCCGGCCCAGTCCGCCCCTGCACACATCACGTGTTGTACAAAGTGTAAAGCTGGTCTTAGAGAACGAATGCATTTCTCTTTTCTTGCTGACAAATTCTCATCATTCTATACACATTTATTAAATATTATTATTATTATTATTATTATTATTATTATTATTATTATTATTGCAGACTGATAAAAAGGGAGGATTCTATCATACGTCTCTGTGGATGCAATGAACTGATTTCTGCACCGGATGAACGATCACAAATAAAACATGGAAAGAAGATCCTTACCTGGTAAGCAGTAATTCCTTGCATTTATATCATCTTTATGGAGAGTTAATTCTGTGTAACCTCATACATTATTTACATATACTGTATATACAAATGTATTTTATGAGCTAGATTTAGGCTTCCCTTAACCACTTCAGCTGCAGAAGCCCTCCCCCCCTTCATAACCAGGCCATGTATTTGCTAATCAGCACTGCGCTACTTTACCTGGTAATTGCGTGGTCATGCAACACTGTATCAAAACAATTTCCCCCCCCCCCCCCACACACATATAGAGCTTTTTTTTGGTGGTATTTGATCACCACTCAGTTTTTTATTTTTTAGTATATAAACAAAAACAACTGAAAATCTAAAAAAGAAAAAATCCATATTATTTACTTTCTGGTATAAAACATATATAAAAAAATCACATTTCTTCATAAATCTTGGTTGAAATGTATTCTGCTACATGTCTGTGGTAAAAAAAAAAAAAAAAAAAATCCCAATAAATGTATTTTGATTGGTTTGTGTGAAAGTTATAGCGTCTACAGACAACGGTGTATATATACTGGAATTTTTATTTATTTATTCCATGCGTCCGGCCCCCTAATATACATGCAGGGCATCGGATGCATGGATTCCAATGTTTTTTTAAGCACCTGATTAGAGTCAGAGGCTCCAATAGACTTCAAAAATGGGTGGGCTCAGGGGGGATGGGGGCAGAGCACTGCGCCCTGAGCCCACCCAGTTGTGTGACAATAGCGAATGAGTCACACTGACTCTCCTCACAGCCAATCAGGAAGAGGGAGGGTTGTGAGACTCCTTTCCCAAATGGCCAAAAGGAGAAGCAATCTTACTGGCCAGCGGCAAGGAAGAGGCAGAAGACAGACGGCTGGAGGAGGACAGCAGCTCAGCCATCCAGATCCAGCACTGCCTGGCTCAGACAGGAGGAGGTAAGGAGGTTAGACTGAACTAACTGACTGACTGAACTAACTGACTGACTGAACTAACTGACTGACTGAACTAACTGACTGACTGAACTGACTGACTGACTGACTGACTGAATTAACTGACTGACTGAACTGACTGACTGAACTAACTGACTGACTGACTGAACTAACTGACTGACTGAACTAACTGACTGAACTAACTGACTGACTGACTGAACTAACTGACTGAACTGACTGACTGACTGACTGAATTAACTGACTGAACTGACTGAACTGACTGACTGACTGAACTGACTGACTGAACTAACTGACTGACTGAACTAACTGACTGACTGAATTAACTGACTGAACTAACTGACTGACTGAACTGACTGAACTAACTGAACTGACTGAACTAACTGACTGACTGAACTGACTGACTGAACTAACTGACTGAACTGACTGACTGAACTAACTGACTGAATGAACTGACTGACTGAACTAACTGACTGACTGAACTGAACTGAATTAACTGACTGACTGAACTGAACTGAACTAACTGACTGACTGAATTAACTGACTGAACTAACTGACTGACTGAACTGACTGACTGACTGACTGAATTAACTGACTGAACTAACTGACTGACTGAACTAATTGACTAATCTGACTGAACTGACTGAACTAACTGACTGACTGAACTAACTGACTGACTGAACTAACTGACTGACTGACTGACTGAACTAACTGACTGACTGACTGACTGAATTAACTGACTGACTGAATTAACTGACTGAACTGACTGACTGACTGAATTAACTGACTGACTGAATTAACTGACTGAACTGACTGACTGACTGAATTAACTGACTGAACTGACTGACTGACTGAACTAACTGACTGACTGAACTGACTGACTGAACTAACTGACTGAACTGACTGACTGAACTGAACTAACTGACTGACTGAACTGAACTGACTGAATTAACTGACTGACTGAACTGAACTGACTGAATTAACTGACTGACTGAACTGACTGACTGAACTGACTGACTGAACTAACTGACTGACTGAATTAACTGACTGACTGACTGACTGAACTGACTGACTGACTGACTGAACTAACTGACTGACTGAACTGACTGACTGACTGAACTGACTGAACTAACTGACTGACTGAACTAACTGACTGACTGAACTAACTGACTGACTGACTGACTGAATTAACTGACTGAACTGAACTGACTGACTGAACTGACTGACTGAACTAACTGACTGACTGACTGAACTAACTGAATTAACTGACTGACTGAACTGAACTGAACTAACTGACTGACTGAACTAACTGACTGACTGAACTAACTGACTGACTGAACTGACTGACTGACTGACTGAATTAACTGACTGAACTAACTGACTGAACTGAACTGACTGACTGAACTAACTGACTGACTGAACTAACTGACTGACTGAACTAACTGACTGACTGAACTAACTGACTGACTGACTGAATTAACTGACTGAACTAACTGACTGACTGAATTAACTGACTGAACTAACTGACTGAACTGACTGAACTGAACTGACTGAATTAACTGACTGACTGAACTAACTGACTGACTGACTGAATTAACTGACTGAACTAACTGACTGACTGAATTAACTGACTGAACTAACTGACTGAACTGACTGAACTGAACTGACTGACTGAACTGACTGACTGACTGAATTAACTGACTGACTGAATTAACTGACTGAACTGACTGACTGACTGAATTAACTGACTGACTGAATTAACTGACTGAACTAACTGACTGAACTGACTGAACTGAACTGACTGAATTAACTGACTGACTGAACTGACTGACTGAACTAACTGACTGAACTGACTGACTGAACTGACTGACTGAATTAACTGACTGACTGACTGAATTAACTGACTGACTGACTGAACTAACTGACTGACTGAACTGACTGACTGAACTAACTGACTGAACTGACTGACTGAACTAACTCACTGACTGAATTAACTGACTGACTGACTGAATTAACTGACTGACTGAATTAACTGACTGACTGAATTAACTGACTGAACTAACTGACTGAACTGACTGAACTGAACTGACTGAATTAACTGACTGACTGAACTGACTGACTGAACTAACTGACTGAACTGACTGACTGACTGAATTAACTGACTGACTGACTGAATTAACTGACTGACTGACTGAACTAACTGACTGACTGAACTGACTGACTGAACTAACTGACTGAACTGACTGAACTGAACTGACTGAATTAACTGACTGACTGAACTGACTGACTGAACTAACTGACTGAACTGACTGACTGACTGAATTAACTGACTGACTGACTGAATTAACTGACTGACTGACTGAACTAACTGACTGACTGAACTGACTGACTGAACTAACTGACTGAACTGACTGACTGAACTAACTCACTGACTGAATTAACTGACTGACTGACTGAATTAACTGACTGACTGAATTAACTGACTGACTGAATTAACTGACTGAACTAACTGACTGAACTGACTGAACTGAACTGACTGAATTAACTGACTGACTGAACTGACTGACTGAACTGACTGACTGAACTAACTGACTGACTGAATTAACTGACTGACTGACTGAATTAACTGACTGAACTGACTGAACTGACTGACTGACTGAACTAACTGACTGAACTGACTGACTGAACTAACTGACTGACTGAACTGACTGACTGACTGACTGAACTAACTGAACTAACTGACTGACTGAACTAACTGACTGACTGACTGACTGAATTAACTGACTGAACTGAACTGACTGATTGAACTAACTGACTGAACTGACTGACTGAACTAACTGACTGACTGAACTGACTGACTGAACTAACTGACTGACTGAACTGAACTGAACTAACTGACTGACTGACTGAACTGAACTAACTGAATTAACTGACTGACTGAACTGAACTAACTGACTGACTGAACTAACTGACTGACTGAACTGACTGACTGACTGACTGAATTAACTGACTGAACTAACTGACTGAACTGACTGAACTAACTGACTGACTGAACTAACTGACTGACTGACTGAATTAACTGACTGAACTAACTGACTGACTGAATTAACTGACTGACTGAACTAATTGACTAATCTGACTGAACTGACTGAACTAACTGACTGACTGACTGAACTAACTGACTGACTGAACTAACTGACTGACTGAACTAACTGACTGACTGACTGACTGAACTAACTGACTGACTGAACTAACTGACTGACTGACTGAACTAACTGACTGACTGAACTAACTGACTGACTGACTGACTGAACTGACTGAATTAACTGACTGACTGAATTAACTGACTGAACTAACTGACTGAACTGACTGAACTGAACTGACTGAATTAACTGACTGACTGAACTGACTGACTGAACTGACTGACTGACTGAATTAACTGACTGACTGAATTAACTGACTGAACTGACTGACTGACTGAATTAACTGACTGAACTAACTGACTGAACTGACTGAACTGAACTGACTGAATTAACTGACTGACTGAACTGACTGACTGAACTAACTGACTGAACTGACTGACTGAACTAACTGACTGACTGAATTAACTGACTGACTGACTGAATTAACTGACTGACTGACTGAACTAACTGACTGACTGAACTGACTGACTGAACTAACTGACTGAACTGACTGAACTGAACTGACTGAACTAACTGACTGACTGACTGAACTAACTGACTGACTGACTGAACTAACTGACTGACTGAACTAACTGACTGACTGACTGACTGAACTAACTGACTGACTGAACTAACTGACTGACTGAACTAACTGACTGACTGACTGAACTAACTGACTGACTGAACTAACTGACTGACTGACTGACTGAACTGACTGAATTAACTGACTGACTGAATTAACTGACTGAACTAACTGACTGAACTGACTGAACTGAACTGACTGAATTAACTGACTGACTGAACTGACTGACTGAACTGACTGACTGACTGAATTAACTGACTGACTGAATTAACTGACTGAACTGACTGACTGACTGAATTAACTGACTGACTGAATTAACTGACTGAACTAACTGACTGAACTGACTGAACTGAACTGACTGAATTAACTGACTGACTGAACTGACTGACTGAACTAACTGACTGAACTGACTGACTGAACTAACTGACTGACTGAATTAACTGACTGACTGACTGAATTAACTGACTGACTGACTGAACTAACTGACTGACTGAACTGACTGACTGAACTAACTGACTGAACTGACTGAACTGAACTGACTGAACTAACTGACTGAACTGACTGACTGAACTAACTGACTGACTGAATTAACTGACTGACTGACTGAATTAACTGACTGACTGAACTAACTGACTGACTGAACTGACTGACTGAACTAACTGACTGAACTGACTGAACTGAACTGACTGAACTAACTGACTGACTGACTGAACTAACTGACTGACTGACTGAACTAACTGACTGACTGAACTAACTGACTGACTGACTGACTGAACTAACTGACTGACTGAACTAACTGACTGACTGAACTAACTGACTGACTGACTGAACTAACTGACTGACTGAACTAACTGACTGACTGACTGACTGAACTGACTGAATTAACTGACTGACTGAATTAACTGACTGAACTAACTGACTGAACTGACTGAACTGAACTGACTGAATTAACTGACTGACTGAACTGACTGACTGAACTGACTGACTGACTGAATTAACTGACTGACTGAATTAACTGACTGAACTGACTGACTGACTGAATTAACTGACTGACTGAATTAACTGACTGAACTAACTGACTGAACTGACTGAACTGAACTGACTGAATTAACTGACTGACTGAACTGACTGACTGAACTAACTGACTGAACTGACTGACTGAACTAACTGACTGACTGAATTAACTGACTGACTGACTGAATTAACTGACTGACTGACTGAACTAACTGACTGACTGAACTGACTGACTGAACTAACTGACTGAACTGACTGAACTGAACTGACTGAATTAACTGACTGACTGAACTAACTGACTGAACTGACTGACTGACTGAATTAACTGACTGACTGACTGAACTAACTGACTGACTGAACTGACTGACTGAACTAACTGACTGAACTGACTGACTGAACTAACTGACTGACTGAATTAACTGACTGACTGAATTAACTGACTGAACTAACTGACTGAACTGACTGAACTGAACTGACTGAATTAACTGACTGACTGAACTGACTGACTGAACTGACTGACTGAACTAACTGACTGACTGAATTAACTGACTGACTGACTGAATTAACTGACTGAACTGACTGAACTGACTGACTGACTGAACTAACTGACTGAACTGACTGACTGACTGAACTAACTGACTGACTGAACTGACTGACTGACTGACTGACTGAACTGACTGAACTAACTGACTGACTGACTGAACTAACTGAACTAACTGACTGACTGAACTAACTGACTGACTGACTGACTGAATTAACTGACTGAACTAACTGACTGACTGAATTAACTGACTGACTGAACTAATTGACTAATCTGACTGAACTGACTGAACTAACTGACTGACTGAACTAACTGACTGACTGAACTAACTGACTGACTGACTGACTGAACTAACTGACTGACTGAACTGACTGACTGAACTAACTGACTGACTGAACTAACTGACTGACTGAACTGACTGAATTAACTGACTGACTGAATTAACTGACTGAACTAACTGACTGAACTGACTGAACTGAACTGACTGAATTAACTGACTGACTGAACTGACTGACTGAACTGACTGACTGACTGAATTAACTGACTGACTGAATTAACTGACTGAACTGACTGACTGACTGAATTAACTGACTGACTGAACTAACTGACTGAACTGACTGACTGACTGAATTAACTGACTGACTGAATTAACTGACTGAACTAACTGACTGAACTGACTGAACTGAACTGACTGAATTAACTGACTGACTGAACTGACTGACTGAACTAACTGACTGAACTGACTGACTGAACTAACTGACTGACTGAATTAACTGACTGACTGACTGAATTAACTGACTGACTGACTGAACTAACTGACTGACTGAACTGACTGACTGAACTAACTGACTGAACTGACTGACTGAACTAACTGACTGACTGAATTAACTGACTGACTGAATTAACTGACTGAACTAACTGACTGAACTGACTGAACTGAACTGACTGAATTAACTGACTGACTGAACTGACTGACTGAACTAACTGACTGAACTGACTGACTGAACTAACTGACTGACTGAATTAACTGACTGACTGACTGAATTAACTGACTGAACTGACTGAACTAACTGACTGACTGAACTAACTGACTGAACTGACTGACTGACTGAACTAACTGACTGACTGAACTGACTGACTGACTGACTGAACTGACTGAACTAACTGACTGACTGACTGAACTAACTGAACTGACTGACTGAACTAACTGACTGACTAGCTGAACTAACTGACTGACTGAACTAACTGAACTGACTGACTGACTGAACTAACTGACTGACTGACTGAATTAACTGACTGACTGAACTAACTGACTGAACTGACTGACTGACTGACTGAATTAACTGACTGACTGAATTAACTGACTGAACTAACTGACTGAACTGAACTGACTGAATTAACTGACTGAACTGACTGACTGACTGAACTAACTGACTGACTGAACTGACTGACTGAACTAACTGACTGAACTGACTGACTGAACTAACTGACTGACTGAATTAACTGACTGACTGAACTGACTGACTGACTGACTGAATTAACTGACTGAACTGAACTGACTGACTGAATTAACTGACTGAACTGACTGAACTAACCGACTGACTGAACTAACTGACTGACTGAACTGACTGACTGAACTAACTGACTGACTGACTGAACTAACTGACTGACTGAACTAACTGACTGAACTGACTGACTGACTGACTGAATTAACTGACTGAACTGACTGAACTAACTGACTGACTGACTGAACTGACTGACTGAACTAACTGACTGACTGAACTGAACTGACTGACTGAATTAACTGACTGACTGAACTGACTGACTGAACTAACTGACTGAACTGACTGACTGACTGAACTAACTGACTGACTGAACTGACTGACTGAATTAACTGACTGACTGAACTGACTGACTGACTGACTGAACTGACTGACTGACTGAACTGACTGACTGACTGAACTAACTGACTGACTGAACTGACTGACTGACTGAATTAACTGACTGACTGACTGAACTGACTGACTGACTGAACTAACTGACTGACTGAACTGACTGACTGAACTAACTGACTGAACTGACTGACTGAACTAACTGACTGACTGAACTGAACTGACTGAACTAACTGACTGAACTGAACTGAACTAACTGAATTAACTGACTGACTGAACTGAACTGAACTAACTGACTGACTGAACTAACTGACTGACTGAACTAACTGACTGACTGAACTGACTGACTGACTGACTGAATTAACTGACTGAACTAACTGACTGAACTGAACTGACTGAACTAACTGACTGACTGAACTAACTGACTGACTGAACTGACTGACTGACTGACTGAATTAACTGACTGAACTGACTGAACTAACTGACTGACTGAACTAACTGACTGACTGAACTGACTGACTGAACTAACTGACTGACTGACTGAACTAACTGACTGACTGAACTAACTGACTGAACTAACTGACTGACTGACTGAACTAACTGACTGACTGAACTGACTGACTGAACTAACTGACTGACTGACTGAACTAACTGACTGAACTGACTGACTGACTGACTGAATTAACTGACTGAACTGACTGAACTAACTGACTGACTGACTGAACTGACTGACTGAACTAACTGACTGACTGACTGAATTAACTGACTGACTGAACTAACTGACTGAACTGACTGACTGAACTAACTGACTGACTGAACTGACTGACTGAATTAACTGACTGACTGAACTGACTGACTGACTGA
This sequence comes from Pelophylax lessonae, assembly GCF_965119305.1. Lineage (NCBI taxonomy): Eukaryota > Metazoa > Chordata > Amphibia > Anura > Ranidae > Pelophylax > Pelophylax lessonae. The sequence goes on from NC_138780.1 coordinate 202,354,083, forward strand.
CTGACTGACTGAATTAACTGACTGAACTGACTGACTGAACTAACTGACTGACTGAACTGACTGACTGACTGAACTGAATTAACTGACTGAACTGAAATGACTGACTGAACTAACTGACTGAACTGACTGACTGACTGAACTGACTGACTGAACTAACTGACTGACTGAACTGAACTGAACTAACTGACTGAACTGACTGACTGAACTGACTGACTGAACTAACTGACTGACTGAACTGAACTGAACTAACTGACTGACTGAACTAACTGACTGACTGACTGAATTAACTGACTGAACTAACTGACTGAACTGACTGAACTAACTGACTGACTGAACTGACTGACTGACTGAACTGACTGACTGACTGACTGACTGACTGAATTAACTGACTGAACTAACTGACTGAACTAACTGAACTGACTGAACTAACTGACTGACTGAACTAACTGACTGAACTGACTGACTGACTGACTGAATTAACTGACTGAACTGAACTGACTGACTGAACTAACTGACTGAACTGACTGACTGAACTAACTGACTGACTGAACTGACTGACTGAACTAACTGACTGAACTGAACTGACTGACTGAACTAACTGACTGACTGAATTAACTGACTGACTGACTGAATTAACTGACTGACTGACTGAACTAACTGACTGACTGAATTGACTGACTGAACTAACTGACTGAACTGACTGACTGAACTAACTGACTGACTGAATTAACTGACTGACTGAATTAACTGACTGAACTAACTGACTGAACTGACTGAACTGAACTGACTGAATTAACTGACTGACTGAACTGACTGACTGAACTAACTGACTGAACTGACTGACTGAACTAACTGACTGACTGACTGAATTAACTGACTGAACTGACTGAACTAACTGACTGACTGAACTAACTGACTGAACTGACTGACTGACTGAACTAACTGACTGACTGAACTGACTGACTGACTGACTGAACTGACTGAACTAACTGACTGACTGACTGAACTAACTGAACTAACTGACTGACTGAACTAACTGAACTGACTGACTGACTGAACTAACTGACTGACTGACTGAATTAACTGACTGACTGAACTAACTGACTGAACTGACTGACTGACTGACTGAATTAACTGACTGACTGAATTAACTGACTGAACTAACTGACTGAACTGAACTGACTGAATTAACTGACTGAACTGACTGACTGACTGAACTAACTGACTGACTGAACTGACTGACTGACTGAACTGACTGACTGAACTAACTGACTGAACTGACTGACTGAACTAACTGACTGACTGAATTAACTGACTGACTGAACTGACTGACTGACTGACTGAATTAACTGACTGAACTGAACTGACTGACTGAATTAACTGACTGAACTGACTGAACTAACCGACTGACTGAACTAACTGACTGACTGAACTGACTGACTGAACTAACTGACTGACTGACTGAACTAACTGACTGACTGAACTAACTGACTGAACTGACTGACTGACTGACTGAATTAACTGACTGAACTGACTGAACTGACTGAACTAACTGACTGACTGACTGAACTGACTGACTGAACTAACTGACTGACTGAACTGAACTGACTGACTGAATTAACTGACTGACTGAACTGACTGACTGAACTAACTGACTGAACTGACTGACTGACTGAACTAACTGACTGACTGAACTGACTGACTGAATTAACTGACTGACTGAACTGACTGACTGACTGACTGAACTGACTGACTGACTGACTGAATTAACTGACTGACTGAACTGACTGACTGACTGACTGACTGAATTAACTGACTGAACTGAACTGACTGACTGAACTAACTGACTGAACTGACTGACTGAACTAACTGACTGACTGAACTGAACTGACTGAACTAACTGACTGACTGAACTGAACTGAACTAACTGAATTAACTGACTGACTGAACTGAACTGAACTAACTGACTGACTGAACTAACTGACTGACTAGCTGAACTAACTGACTGACTGAACTAACTGACTGACTGAACTGACTGACTGACTGACTGACTGAATTAACTGACTGAACTAACTGACTGACTGAACTAACTGACTGACTGAACTGAACTGAACTAACTGAATTAACTGACTGACTGAACTGAACTGAACTAACTGACTGACTGAACTAACTGACTGACTAGCTGAACTAACTGACTGACTGAACTAACTGACTGACTGAACTGACTGACTGACTGAATTAACTGACTGAACTAACTGACTGACTGAACTGACTGACTGACTGACTGAATTAACTGACTGAACTGACTGAACTAACTGACTGACTGAACTAACTGACTGAACTGACTGACTGAACTGACTGACTGACTGAACTAACTGACTGACTGAACTAACTGACTGACTGGACTGACTGAACTGACTGACTGACTGAATTAACTGACTGACTGAACTAATTGACTAATCTGACTGAACTGACTGAACTAACTGACTGACTGACTGAACTAACTGACTGACTGAACTAACTGACTGACTGACTGACTGAACTGACTGAACTAACTGACTGACTGAACTAACTGACTGACTGAATTAACTGACTGACTGAACTAACTGACTGAACTGACTGACTGACTGAATTAACTGACTGAACTATCTGACTGAACTAACTGACTGACTGAATTAACTGACTGACTGAACTAACTGACTGAACTGAACTGACTGAATTAACTGACTGAACTGACTGACTGACTGAACTAACTGACTGACTGAACTAACTGACTGACTGAACTGACTGACTGAACTAACTGACTGAACTGACTGACTGAACTAACTGACTGACTGAATTAACTGACTGACTGACTGAATTAACTGACTGAACTGACTGAACTAACTGACTGACTGAACTAACTGACTGACTGACTGACTGAACTCCTCCATATACCGTCATGTGTGTGGAGACACAGCTAACAGGTCCCAATTCTTCTCTATCGGGGAATGGGATGGGACGAATAGGGTTTCCATCTGTCCGGTTTTGACCGATTGGATCGGATCTGAAGAGGGGGGATGTTAAGATGCAGATTTAAATACACTAACAAACTGAAGCCAAAACCCTACCTAACACTTTATAAGCAGTTACTTTTGCGATAAAAGTTTTACATCAATAAATTAAAGCTGACCATTGTAAGCACACCTGTCAGTGGTAAACAGTCTGCCCAAACCTAACTGCTACATCTGCAGGGCAGCTTGTTCAGTTGGGGGGAAAAAAGAAATAAAAAAAAACACTTACTGGCAGGATCACCAGGTGAAAACTGAAAGCCGTAAAAATCAAAGAATAATAATGCAGCCACTTCATCTAAGAAATTGGTAAGATGCAATTTAATAAAAGTTTGCTTTTGGATTTATAATATATAATACATACCACTTTAATATTTGCACAATAGTTCAATGTTAAATCAAGCCTGTACCTTGTCTATACTTGGCATATTGTAGGTTTGCTTTCTAAAAGGCAGTCTATATTTACTTTGCCCACGCTCCCCTGCTTTTTGACTTCCTGAAAGTGCAAACTTACATTGGGCTGCCGTGTGACATATTGTGATTTTATCAATATGGGTGTAGCAGCAATAAATACACAGAACACAAAATCGGAATACAGTGACATTGTGCTGTGACCATGCCGGATAGTCCGGCTCCCCCTGTCCGCCCCCTCACCTGGCTCTGCCGCTTCTCCTCTGACTCGGACGAGGCCTCCTCATCCTCCACCGTCCCATCTCCGGCTGGGAAGGCCGCGGCCGGCCCGAACCCTCCCGGGGCCAGAGCGCTGATAGCTCTGCTCTCCTTCTCTCCCGCGAGGAGCTCCGTGTTCCACAAGCCGGCCGCCGCCACTCTCATCAAGCCCCACCCCCGGAACTGACGTCATTAGAAATCGATTTTGCAGCCACCCCGAATCGATGCAGAATCGCGAAGGGTTGCATCGCGATGCATCGATTCGGCGATTATATTCCGCAGGCCTTGTATTGACTGCTTTTGATTGGTTGTATACCGTTAATGCTCTCATCCGATCCGCTGGAAAGATGGAAAATAGGGTTTCCATCCGTCCTGATTTCATGGACAGGATCGGCTGCGGATGGCAGCGGGTGTCAGCGGACATGTCTCCGCTGACATCCGCTGCCCCATAGGGATCCATGAAGCATCCAATCAGATCCGCCTAAAAAACTGACAGGCGGATCTGATCGGAGCGGTCGTGTGAAAGGACCCTAAGGCAAATAACTTTGGTGAGTTTATACCAAAGAGGCGAATTGAGCAATGTGTGGTGTGAAGATTTCATCTTGGTTAAAGGAGTGTTTCGGTGTACCGCACTTTTAATAAACACTTTTTTGCACATTGGACATTGGTTTATGTGTGTTTAGTTATCTCACACAGGGAAATTATACTATATATATATATATTAAATTATTATTATTATTTTTTTTTTTTTATATTGAGTCACACTTATTAACAGGAGGTAGTGATAAGTATTTATTAATAATTGTTTCACTGATATATATTTTAAATACATTTCAAATACTTTTGAGTACCGCTGTTCACTTATAATTTGGTTTAAGTGTTCTTACACGCAAAAAGTGTGTCAGAATTGGCTCGGATGGCAAGTGGTTAACGGATGTCAAGAAACAGATTTCCCCAATTCCTGAAAATGTGGGATCTGAGTTGAATCCACAACCCTGTAAATCTATTTTTTGTGTTTCTATAGATGACATCATTGGGTTCTGCCGTCAGCTGTCTTCATATTCCGATCCATCACTGAGGAGGATATACGAGTATTACAAAGATGATCTGGCCTACATCTTGGAGAACATGGACACTGGAGCCCTCCTGAGACAGCTGAAATCTCGGAATGTCTTAAACACAGATGTAAGGCAAAAATAATTCCAAATGAACTGCAATATATGTCTATGTCAGAGATAATCACATGTGAATATCATTGCTGCTGAAGTTATGTGCAAACCTTGACTTTCTCTGTAAAGTCAAGGCTGGTTCCACCTAAGCTTAGAAGATTACAGATAACTTTAGCTACACAAAGCTTTGGAACTCTTCAGGGTGAATTCACACCACAACACAGAGCAGCCGGAGCGATTCACCACCCTGGCTGCTCTGCATTGCTGGCTGCAGTAGGGGGCAGTGTGGTGCGCGATTCAGCATATCACACAGCTCCTTTTTTTATGTAGGAGCTTTATTTGAAGTGTAGAAAACAAACACTGCATTCACTGTAATGCCGGGTGGCGCGATGCTCTGTGCTGGCCGATATTGCAGTGCAATTCGGCCCGGTGCACTGAAATTAAAATATAAATAAAAGAGCAAAGCTTTATTAGCCAATGATCCCATGAAACTCAAAAAATTACAAACACTCTAAAAATATTTTAAATAAACAGCCATGTGAGTGCTTAAAGGGGTTGTAAAGGTTCGGATTTTTTTAAATAAAAATAAAAAACATGTTCTACTTACCTGCTGTGTGTAATGGTTGGTTTTGCACAGAGCACCCCTGATCCTCCTCTTCTGGGGTGCACCAGTGGGGCTCCTCCTCTTCATCGGGTGAGAGCCAATGTCCAGGGGAGCACCCGTGCTCCCAATCCCAAGTCATGCTGCTGCGTCCATTGACACAGACAGTGGGACTCGGCCTCGCCCCCCTCCCACTCCTAAATCACAGGATTTGATTGACAGCAGTGAGACCCAATGGCTCCTGTTACTATAAATCTGTCCAACGAGATGAGAGCCAGCAGCTGGAGCCGCTGGCCTCGTGCACAGCACTAGAACAAATGGGCTCAGGTAAGAAAAAGGCAGGGGGGGGGGGGCTCTACAGCAAAGAAGGTTTTTCGCCTTAACCACTTGCCGACCTGGCCATAGCTGAATGACAGCTACAGTTCATTCTGGGAGGGCTCACAAGGACGTCCTGCCAGAATTGCACTTCCCGGACCTGGCAAATCACGGATCGTGGTACAGAGCCAATGACAGTCAGTTGTCCTCAAACCGGGTCATGTCTAGTTCAGCTCTCTCCTCGCACACTGATCGGTACAGCGTGCAAAGAGAGCAGGGAGACCGCAGCAGTGCTCACCCCTGCTTCATCCATACCTCTTAATAACCGGAAATATGGAAAGAAGCATGGACTTTGAAGGCACTGGGTACATAAAATATAACATTTAATTAAATCACATACTGTATAATAAAACATTAATGAAAAAACAATAACATTGATATCCCATTCTTTTAAAGGGACAAAATGTACAAAATAACCAACTCTAAGGCTACATGTACACGGGACGTTTTAAAAAGTCCCTTGAATGCTGGAACTTAAAGGACGTTTAAAACGTCCATTGTGTCGCGTTTGCACCCGGGTTTAGCGGGCGTTTAGCAGGCATTTAGCGGGCGTTTGTGTTTAGAACCATTTCTAGAGGTAAAAAAATCATTCCCTTTTAAAATGGAAAGACGCAAGCGCTAAACGCAGGTCATCGCATTCGGTCGCGTTCAGTTGCGTTCGGTCACGTTTTGCGTTTAAAATGCCATTAAACACACGTTCTGAACGTCCTGAACGCAAATAATTGCTTTCCAAAAAACGACACTAAACTCAATTGCCTGTAAATGACTGTAAACGACCCTGTGTACATGGAAAGATAAGATAACATAGAGGTGGGTTCAGGGGCTTCTGAAAAAAACGCCCAACTGCTCAAAAACGGCCGTTTACAAGTTGCAGTGTACATGAGCCCTAACAGTTACATTGCTTATGAACAGTGAACAACAAATACAGATCATTGGAATAGCATGATAAAATAACCAATACTTACCTTCGGCGGATCGCCCTGATGTGGACAGGGAGGTGTACTGTCTTCTCAGGGAGATCGGACGATGTATTAATACATAGGTATAATATTTCATTGAGCCGTGTTGCTCAACATGTTTTGCATTAAGCTTCCTCTGAAGCTAATAGATCAATGCTCTAAATCAGAGGTGTCAAACAAAATTGTATCGTGGGCCGCATCAGCATTATAGTTGCCTTCAAAGGGCCGATTGCATCGGTAAGACCAGATGTCCAGAGCACACTACCCCTCTTACATCAGATATCAAGTGTCCCCCACCCTGCCTTACATAACAGTGCACCCCCCTTACCTTGTGCTGCTGCCGAGAAGATGCTAGAGGCTGAGCTCAGTGGCAGAGCTAGACTTTTAAAACAGGGGTGGCAAGGTATTATTTTGGGGGGTCAATATACAAAGTGGCAGGATAAAGATAGATGGTCAGCCTGAAGGTGTGTGGGCAGTCTTTATAAGGGAGATGAGAATGGTGAAGATGGATGGTCAGGTTATGTAGAGGCAGGATGGAGGTGGATAGGCACACTACAGTATATAGGGGAAGGAAGGCAAGATGAAGTCAGGAAGACAGGTTTTGTAGGGGCAGGATGGAGGTGGATGGATATTCTATAAATGGGAGGTGGGCAGAAATGGAAAGGGTATGCGGAGGCAGAATATAGTTGGGTGGGCAGGCTATATAAGGGAAGTGGGCAGGGTGAAAATGGGTGGCAATGTTGCGCAGAGACCGAAAGAAGATCAGTGAACAGGGTATGTGGGTGGGAAGTCTATATAGCATTGAGTTGGCAGGCAGAATGAGGTGGAGGTGGAGGCAGGATGGACGTAGGTAGGCGGTCTATATAGGGCAGGTGGTTAGGCAGGCAGTACAGGGTGGGGGCAGGATGGATTTAGGGTTCTAGTATAGAGCTGGGTAGGTAGGCAGTACAGGGTCAGGTTAGGATGGACTTGCGTAAGGAGGCAGTCATTCTAGGTGGATGAAGTATGGGGTGGGGACAGGATAGAGTTGAGTAGGCAGGCAGTATAGGGTGGGGCCACTATGGAGATGGGTGAGAAGTCTACTGTATATAGGGCAGTTGGATAGGCAGGCAGTACAGGTTTGGTGCAGGATTGATTTAGGCTGGCAGTAGAGAGTTGGGTAGGCAGGCAGTAGGTAAGGTCAATGTAAGATGGAGTTTGGTTGGAGGCAGTATGGGGGCAGGGTGCAGTTTAGTAAGCAGGCATTCCTAGTGAATGCAGTCAAGTAGGCAGGCAATAAGGATGGAGTTGGGTAGGCAGGAATTATGGGGTTTTGGCAGGATGGAGCTGGGTAATCAGTATATATAGGGCAGCTGGAGTTCAGTGACCGTGACAATCAGACTTACTACTCTTCACCGCCACCGCTCAGGTCACGTGTCAGGTCACTCCGAGTCCCGCTTCCTCTCCAGGGCACTCTGAGGATCCTCTCCTCCACGGGCTGCAGCCTCGCCCCTCCTGACTGACATCAGCAGCAGGGAATCCCCGGCCCGCCCCCTACAGCTGTCGGCAGGGCAGCAGAAGACAGAGAGAGGAGGGAGCCAGAGCCGGCGGGCGGACCAATTTTGTGATTTGGTGGCGATCAGCGCTGCACGAAAGCAAACAGATAATGTGTGTGGAATTTGGAATTGCGGATGCCCATGAGTGGGGTGGCAACAGGGGTGGCAAGGACTTTGTCTGGGGTGGCAATTGCCACCCCAGCTAGCCCTCTGGCTCCGCCACTGGCTGAGCTGGGAAACAGAAAATGCAGGGTCTAGAGGAGGACCAGAGGAGGGCTGGAATCACCTGCTGGAGTCTGCTGAATGCTGAGACCAGGGGAGGATGGAGATGAGTGGGTGCTGTGGTTGCACAGAGAGACACAGGATCTGTAGAAAGAGTTCTTTCCTTCCCTTTGCTGTTGCTGAAATGAGGGGGAGAGGGAGCAGAGACGAGCCTCTCCGCGGCTGCACAGAAAAGTGCAGGATCTGAGTTCTGTCCTCTTCTCTCTGTATTTAGGGATATGAATAGGCCATAAGACAGCCAGAAAGCAAGTAGTCTCTCAGAGATGGCAAATCCCACCAGGTGTGCATAAGTGATTAGCAAATGGCCAGGCGACACTTACTACTGTATCCTGTGAATGCCTAATGTACCTTCAGCCACCGAATACTACGTTCTTAGCTGTCAGGTAAACCCATGTGGGCTAATTTTTGGGGCCTGAAATGGCCGACACTTACTTCTGTATCCTGTGAATGCCTAATTTTACAGATTGGACTTGAAAATCAATGGGTCTGTAAACGTTCCGCCAAAACGGATGCGGACCCATTTTACAGATGTGTGAATGGACCCTATATGTATTTGACATGTATTTACCGGCTGCTGTCAGTTCTGGCTGATTTAGAGTAAAAAATTTTTTTATTTTTTTGCTGAAAATTTTTTTTTTTATGGCAACTTTTACAATAGCAATACTTCTGTTATGACAGTGTCCATGTTGTGGGACTATTTGTGCACAGCTAGTAAGTATTTTGTGGCTGCAAATATGACCTGAAGGTTTTTAAAGTTTGCCTGCCATTAAAGTCAATGGGGCCCGCCACGAACTCGCGGTTCGCGACATTTGAGAAAGTTTGCGGATAACCTTCGCGAACCGCCCCGGCCAATGTTCGTCCATCGCTAGGGATGATAGCTTCTCCTGAGTTAGGAGGAAGCCACAAGGGGTTCTGAAGGGCATAGGGAAGGCTGGCATGGGTCCTAACCCTTTGGGGCTGAGGTGACATCCCACTAGTACTTGGCCTTTCTTGCCGAGGTACTGTGGTGCTGGTGGATGGCCCTGCAATACTGGTGGATGCCACTGCCTTCTCCTCCCCAGAACGCCTTTGTTTGGCGGGCAGACGATCTTCTTCCTCTGAGTCTGTCAGTGTCCCACTACCTAGGACTGGCTTGTAATTTACATCAGGATCAGAATCCGAATTCGAAGAGGAATCCGAAGCAGAGAGCTCCATGTTGCTTTTGTCGGCCACACTAAGAATATTGTATGCCTCCTCAGCTGAAAATAATTGTTTAGACATTGTTGTATGACACTGCAGCACTGACGACACTGATGACACAGTGGCACTGATGACACTGTAGCACTGTGGGCACTGATGGCACTTTAGGCAATGATGACACATGACACTGATGACACGTGACACTGATGACACTTAGCACACTATGAGCACTGATGACACGGTGACACTGATAGCACTGATGACATGGTGACACTGATTGCACTGTGGCACTGTAGGCACTGGTGACACTTATGACACGGTGACACTGATGGCACTGTGGCATTGATGGCACTGATGGGCACTGATGACATGGTGACACTGATTGCACTGTGGCACTGTAGGCACTGGTGACACTTATGACACGGTGACACTGATGGCACTGTGGCATTGATGGCACTGATGGGCACTGATGACATGGTGACACTGATGGGCACTGTCTGGGCACTATATTTTGTGTAAGTTCACTCACTGTGCTGCACGATGCGCACCCGCGGGGGCATGCAGGGAGAGTGTTTACGGGAGGACGTACATGGACACCATCCCGGCAATTAAGGCCCTCGCTGTAGCCATCTTTCGTCTATAGCCCGGGTATGAGGAGGTTAAACAAAAATAAAAAAAATTTTAGAAATGCAACACTATAAAAAGGCTGAAATACATTTGCGCAGTGGAGTTCGCATCGCACTGCCATAGATCTGGACTGGTGCTCGCTCGTTCGCGATACCCGCTCAGAGCGCCCGCCGGTAGGGATGATCAGACGAGTAGCATGCAGTTTCCATTTGATGAAAGGTTTCCACAACTACAGGTCTTTCCTCAATGCCAGTTAAAGCCATATTTGCTGTGCATAGCGAATACTGATAAACCGACACTGGGAGACATAATGGTAATTTAACTAAAACACTTCCTGAAAAATGTCCACACAAATATTAATAAAATTTCCACAAAAATATGAAGCCAGTACACACCTGTGCCATTAGTGCGCTCGCTTCCTACAAAATCTGGCGTAAACCACCATTTTACACAGTGAACAGGGTCACCCTGCTACAATACCTACTATAAAATGTCATGATTACAGATGGGAAGGCCTGGGGAAAAAATGGAAAAATTGGGTAAAAACCTTTTTTCCTACGGCTTCAAAATGTCCTGAAATGTTCCATGTCTAGTTATGATCTGATCAGTAATGTATACCTACTTTTGGCTCTACATGTACGTGTGTTCTTCCCTGGTAAGAATAATATGTCTGTGTTTCAGAAATACCAGACAATAAAAGAAGGATCGGGGGTCGCTTGCTTCTCTCGCACCTTGTTACAAGATATTCAGGATGGGGGAAGAGGAGCTGTACTTGAACTCTGGGAATGTCTCTATGCAGTGAAGAAAGATCATCCTCACCCTAATTTATTGGCGGTTCTGGATGAGATCGGACAGACAGGTAACAGGACTTTGTGTTTGCAATGCCATTAGTGACAATCCTGGGACACAGTACTGGAATATGCAGCTGGAGGGGGGAAGAACAGTAGGTATCAGGGGTGCAGGCATCACAGACACACCGGAAGTCTCAGATAGTTTCAGCTTCTCAAGACAGTGAAGTTCAGAGACAGAGTAGGACCTCAGTGCATCGCACTGTTCACTTTTTTAAATTACCTTTATTGAAATGTCACAAAGACATTCTGTTATGGTAAACTGCCAGCTGTGCAGTGGGAGGTGGTGGATTGCCTTGCACTGTGAGTGATATGAACCTGGCATATCAGGGACAAGACATTTTGCTTTGTCATGTGGTGGGACTGTTCTGGAATAGCCGCCCATCGCTGTCCCATCACATATGGTGTTAATATAACTAGTAGTGCACCAAAATGAAAATTCTGGTCCCGAAACCGAAAATTCAGGATGCACTTGGCTAAAAACCGAAATGGACATGTTTTTTAAACATTATTTTAATTCTGTTAATGTGGCTGGCACTTTTGCATTGAAGTCAATAGGACGTGAATTTGCATTGCAGTCAATAGGGGGCGTATTTGCATTGAAAACAGTAAGACAAGATTTTGCATTGCAGTCAAGAGAGGGCGATTTTGCATTGCAGTCAATAGAGGGCGATTTTGCAGTGAAGTCAGTAGAGGGCGTTATTGCATTAAAGTCATGGGATGTGATTTTTGCATTGAGGTCAACAGGATGCCATTTTGCCGATTAGTTTTCGAAGACCGATATATCGGGGCATCCCTAATTATGACCTTAAATATTTTCGTGGGTGTAATTTTGTTTTTAATATTTTATACTTTTTATTTTGTCCCATGTATCAAAGTATGTTTTATAGTATTGTTTACCAGAGTAACATGTCAATTTCCAGTTCACCAATGTGTGTCAACAGTTTTTCATCCACTACACCTATCACAAGTAACATGTTTTATTATACAGGGTGACCATACATGGGGAAAAAATAACAAACTAATTTTATATGTTACAGTATGTGTTTAATATTTGTAATTATTATTTAAAAATTAATATTTTGTTATTATTTAGAAAAAATTGTGATGAATATTTTGTAAATAAAGGTGTATATAGTTACAATTTTTCAATTTTCCTTATGTATGGGGACTTTTGGGACACCCTATAATAAGAGCCTGTTTAGACAACTTTTTAATGCATATTTTTGTGGGTCTGCCTCAGATGGATGTGATCATTGCATAGATTTATTTATTTTTTTAAATCAAATATTCTTTATTGAAAAGGGTTTTTCCATTTTCCGATACGTACAATGCCAATCATACAAATACAATATCCAGCAATACAATTTTTTTTCCTATACCACTTTATCTAATAAATTCTTACTTTTACTCATAAATACTGTATATATAAAACATTTTATTTTCTGTACCACCTACAATTCATAAATTATCAAAAGAAAATAGAAAAAAAAAATACAATGCCAATTATACAAATACAATATCCAGCAATACAATTGTATTCCTATACCACTTTAGCCAATAAACATTTTATTTTCTGTACCACCTACAATTCATAAATTATCATCTTCCTTCCCTTATTTATGATCTGCTACATGTAATATCCCTTGGGGAAAGCCCTGTAGTGTCCATCCATGGGCCCCATATTCTCTCAAACTTTTTTACACATCCTCTTTTTATACACACATATTTTTATTTTCATATCGTATCATTCATCGCCTTTACCCATTCCTGTATGTTGGTGGTGTAGGAGCCAATCACCTCTGTGCAATCAACTTACAAGCCTGAAATAAGCATCTAGTCACTGCAATCTGTACAGTGAATGGTATTGTGTCTCCATCCATATGGTTTAGTATACATAGCATTGGGTCTAATCCAAGCTCTTCCCCAAATACAGAATTTACAGTACCAATAATTTCCTCCCAGTATCTATATAATTTGGGGCACCCCCCAATGGCATAAATTTTAATGATTTTCTTTCTCTATAGGTGAGGGTTTGGTGGATCAGATTCTGCTGGATGAACTCGGACACTCCCTGACTCCGAAGCTGAAAGGTAATAGAGGAAAAACCTTAACAATTTTCTCCAAAGTGCAGGTCTGGTGGTGTTATGTATTCCCTAAATTCAGACATTCCCCTTTAGGTCATACAATTTATATAACAAAAATGTGTTAACCCTTATCCTGCCTGAGATTTTGCATTTGTTTTTTTTTTTTCATGTGTTACCACTTGCGGACTGGGCCATAGCTGAATGACAGCTACCATAGGGTTGGCTAGTTCTGGGAAGGCATACAATGACATCCTCCCGAACTTGCACTTCCCGCCTGCCCCCTCATAGATCAAGGTAAAGGTCCAATGACAGAGCTCCAATAATGGTGTGATCACTTGTAAACAAACTGGCGCATGTCTGGTTCAGCTCTCTCCTCATGACGATCGGTACAGTATGCGAGGAGAGGTGGGAGACTGCAGCAGTGCAAATGGGCTGGATTTGAAGTGCCCACAGTGCTCATCTGTGCCTCATTCGTGCCTGTCATGCTCATCCCTGCCCCTTCTGTGACTCGTCCATGCCCAATCTGTGCCCATCCATGCCACATCAGTGCTCATCTGTGCCACATCAGTGCTACATCAGTGATTATCTGTGCCACATCTATGCCACATCAGTGCTCATCCATGCCATATATGTGATATCTGATCTGATGCGAGGCAGAGACTGATGGTGGGTGGAGGTACACAGTTGATCCAGAGGAAGGCAAAAATCAGCAGCAAAGCATGATCCAATTTGCTACAGCAGGGGAAAAAATTCCTTCCTGATCCCCCGAGAGGCAATCGGATATTCCCTGGATCAACTTTACCTATAAATATACCGCGGTGGAGACTGCTGTTTATCCGAGTTACCCTCTGAAGGACACGGTATTATATATGATATACCAGTTTGGCACAATGTGGCGATCCGTAGTCTGTCCATATTGAGCTGGTCTGTTATCTGGATCCAACAAGGATATTGTTGAAAGGCGCAATCTCTACCTTACTCTGGTAAGCGCATGAGCTTGTCTGTGTAACGGAGACACTGCTGAGGAAGACTGAATATAGCTGTGGTGGAGGATTTCACTTTTCTTTCCTCACATTTGATTATTCACCTACTACACTTGTATTGGACTCTTATTTATACAATTGTTTGCTTTATGCACTATTTTTTTTAGCTAACACGCTCAATTGTTGTGAGCACATGAATTTCTTACTTTTGTTTCACCTTTTCGATTCACAATTTGTATTGATCACATGTTTTATTATTGCACTATTTAATTTGTAATAAGCTTTATTGACATATATCACGATTAGCGCAGCTATATTATTATTTATATATGTGATATCACCATACAAGGAGTAGCAGAATGTGTAAAAAAAAAAAATATATATGTTTTAATTTTCTTTCCACATTTTACAAAAACTTGTGGAAAAAAATGACATATTCATTATGCTTCCAAAATTGTGTTGAGGTGTTGGCTTTCCAAAATTGGGTCATTTTTTTGGGTGTTTCCAATGTCCTGGTGCTTCAGAGCCTTCAAAAGTGTGATAGGTAGTCAAGAAATGAAATGTGGTGCTATACTCAGGAGGAGTAGCAGAATGTGTTTTGGGGTGTAGTTGCAAGTATGCATATGCCGTGTAATAGAAATGACCTGTTAATTTGACACTTTTGTGGGAAAAAAAATCTTCATTTTGCAGAGAATTGTGGGAAAAAAATACAACTTCAAAAAACTCACCATGCCATTTACTAAATACCTAGAATGTCTAATTTCCAAAAAAAAGGGGCCATTTGGGGGGTATTTGTACTGTCCTGGCCTGTTAGTGTCTCAAGACCTGCTCACGGATATAGAAATACGGGACAACTTAGGGAACAATGACCATAGGTCAATTGGTTTCAGTATTAATTACAGTAATAGGAAACACAAGGGTAATATAAGGACACTGAATTTCAAAAGAGCCAATTTCCCTAAACTGCGCTCGCTGCTAGAAAATATCAAATGGGATAGAACCCTGGGAACAAAGAACACGGAGGAAAAATGGGAGTGCTTCAAGAGCATACTTAACAAGGGGGTGGGCCAGTGCATTCCACAGAGAAATAAATTTAAAAGAGCAAAACTAAACCTTGGGTGGCTAAACTCCAACATAAAAATGTATATTAGAGCTAAAGAAAAGGCCTTCAAAAAATACAAGACTGAGGGGTCATTGGCAGCATTTAAGCACTACAAAGAGTGTAATAAGAAATGTAAAGATGAAATCAGGGCGGCCAAAATAGAACACGAGAGACATATAGCGGAGGAGAGTAAAAAGAACCCCAAGAAGTTCTTTAAGTATATAAACAGTAAGAAAGCGAGGCCAGAACACATTGGCCCCATAAAAGATGATAAAGGAAAAATGGCCACTGAGGACAGAGAAAAGGCGGAAGTGTTAAATAATTTCTTTTCTTCAGTCTTCACAAAGGAATCGGGGGGCTACACGAACCCAGCTTGTAAGGCCGAACTAAATAATACACCTCAGGAAGTGCCGCCATGGCTAACAGAGGATAGACTTAGAGCTAAACTAGAGAAACTTAACATAAATAAATACCCGGGACCGGATGGCTTGCACCCAAGGGTTCTTAATGAGCTCAGCCAGGTGATTGCCAGACCATTATTCTTGATCTTTAAGGATAGTTTACAGACAGGTATGGTGCCAGCTGATTGGAAAAAAAGCCAACGTGGTACCAATATTTAAAAAGGGGCCGAGATATATCCCGGGTAACTATAGGCCGGTCAGCATAACATCAGTAGTCTGCAAAATTTTGGAGGGGATGATAAGGGACCACATACAAGACTTTAGTAATGAAAACGGTATTATAAGTAGTAATCAGCATGGATTCATGAAAAATCGTTCATGCCAAACCAATCTATTAACCTTCTACGATGAAGTGAGCTGCCACTTAGATAAAGGTAAGCCTGTGGATGTGGTGTATCTGGACTTTGCAAAGGCCTTTGACACCGTTCCCCACAAACGCTTACTGTACAAACTAAGGAAGGTAGGTATGGATCATAAGGTGAGTACCTGGATAGAGAACTGGCTCCAGGGGAGAGTCCAGAGGGTGGTGATTAATGGGGAGTACTCTGATTGGGTGGGTGTGGAAAGTGGGGTCCCCCAGGGTTCTGTCCTGGGACCAATCCTGTTTAATTTATTCATAAATGATCTAGAGGAGGGGATATCTAGTACAATCTCAGTATTTGCAGATGATACTAAATTAGGCATGCCAATATCTTCTATGCAGGATGTGGAAATCTTGCAAGCAGACCTGAACAAAATAACGGGGTGGGCAACTACATGGCAGATGAGGTTTAATGTAGAAAAATGTAAAGTAATGCACTTGGGGGCCAGTAACCAGAAAGCAAGCTACTCACTAGGGGGGGAACCTCTGGGTGAGTCTAGGATGGAAAGGGACCTGGGGGTACTGGTAGACAACAGGCTTGGAAGTGGCATGCAATGCCAAGCCGCTGCAAGCAAAGCCAACAGAATACTGGGTTGTATAAAAAAGGGGATTCACTCCAGAAATAAAGAGATTATTCTTCCACTCTACAAAACTCTGGTCCGGCCACATCTGGAGTATGCTGTCCAGTTCTGGGCACCGGTCCTCAGGAAGGATGTGCTGGAACTGGAGAAAGTCCAGAGAAGGGCAACAAAAATAATTAGGGGAATGGAGGACATCAGCTATGAGGAAAGACTACAAGCACTGAACTTATTCTCTCTGGAGAAGAGACGATTGAGGGGGGGATATGATATCAATGTACAAATACTGTACTGGCGACCCTAGCATAAGGAACAAACTATTCAGAGTAAGGGAATACAATAAGACACGTGGCCACTCACTAAAACTTGAGGAAAGGCGGTTTAACCTTAAAGTGCGTAAGGGGTTCTTCACTGTAAGAGCGGTAAGGATGTGGAATTCTCTTCCGCAAGCAGTCGTATCAGCGGGGAGCATTGATAGTTTCAAAAAACTATTGGATGGACACCTTAAAGACCACAACATACAGGGGTATACAATGTACGGTTAAAAGCAAACACACACACACATCATAGGTTGAACTGGATGGACTTGTGTCTTTTTTCAGCCTCACTAACTATGTAACTATGTAACTATGTAAGAAATTAGATAGACCGTCAGTACATCAGGTGTGATCAATCTTCAATGATTGGCACCATAGATTGTAAACTCTATAACCTTCACAAAGACCAAATAATATACACTGATTTTGGTTATTTTTACCAAAGATATATAGCAGTGTATTTTTTTGGCCAAAATTTATGAAGAAAAATTAATAATTTGCAAAATTTTATAACAGATACAATGACAAATTCATTTTTTTTTTCAAAATAATCTGTCTTTTTTGATTTGTAGCGCAACAAAATAAAAAACCCAGTGATGATTAAATACCACCAAAATGCATCTCTATTTGTGTGAAAAAACGGACAAAAATGGAATAAGTGTACAGCGTTGCACGACTGAGTAATTGTCATTCAAAATGTGAGAGCACCTAAAGCTAAAAATTGGCCTGGTTAAAAAGGGGGTGTAAGCGCCCTATATATTATATTTTCAATAAAAAAAATACACTAGCATTAATTTTAGTACACATAACTGCAATATTTTACTCAATTATAAAATATATCTGAAATATAAAATAATGAGCTTGCATTGAGTAAATAAATAGCCAACATTTCAGGCCTTAAAATGGCGTGCACCCCTGAAATGGCAACACGCTTCATACCCACAACTGTTCATAGGTGGCGATTTAAACGTTTTTACAGGTCATCATCAGTTTAGAGTTACCTGTGAAAAAATGGCCCCAGAATTATTACTTTCACTCTGACATGTGTGGCAATATATAAGGTGTGTACTGTGTGTGTAGCTCAATCGTTGTTTTCTTTTAATCAGTTTTTATTAAAGTTTAAACAAATTGCAGATACACAATGTCGGTCATCATATTCATAAGAAGAACACGCAGGGACCTCCAAATCAACATAGATAGACACAGAAGGGAAGAAAAAGGAAAAAGCATACATGAACTTTACAGAGGTTGCATATTTGCTATGTCCTTCCACCTATTGCTGGACAGTAAACATCTCTATCCTGCCTTACATGTCGGATTATCAGGTGCATAGTGCTGGTTAGTGGCAAATGCCATATATACAGTACATCGGGGGACATTGTTTTTTTAATTTTAATAAAGGAATTGTCAAACTGTGTGTGTGTTTTTATTTCTTTTTGACACTTTTTTTTGGTGAATGGGTAGGGAAACTATGCACCCCATACTCATTCACATACAGGGGTGCCGGGATCTGGGGGCCCCCTTGTTAAAGGCGGCTTCCAGTTTCCGATAAGCCCCCTGTTTTTTAAACATTTTTGTATTGCCAGCAATGTTATTGTATTGCTTTCAATTTAAATATAATTCATTTTTGCTGCAGCAGGTTCTATACACGGTACAGATGCACAACTTTACAGGCAGACTAAGGATAACCCTCCCCCCCCCCCCAGGCACTATATTTAAAGGAATTTTTCATTTTTATTGTTTTCACATTAAGCATTTTTAAGATCACTGCTGCTGTAAAAACGATCTTTTAAAAAACATTTTTTTGCATTCATACAAGTCCCCCAGGGTAATACCCAGGCCCCCATAATATTTTTTATGGCCAATAACTTGCATGATATAAGACTTTAATAAAGTTTGCGGCTCAGGTCCAAACTTTTTACATGTTCGGGAGTTCTGGTGCGAACCAAACAGGGGTTGTGTGGCCCATTACTCATAATTAGCATCTCTTTAACGGTTCTAGGTTTTATGATTTTTAGCACCGTTCTAATGATTTGTGACTCTTGTGGGTATTTTTCCTTCACCCCCTCATCTGTTTGCAGATATTACTGTGGGTATTTTCAGAGTCCCAGTCTGATATTGTTGACAATAAGTTTTAAACTCCTTTCTTGGCAGGTGTGCTGCTATGTTTCTTAACGTGAGTCCACCTTCTTTAGGTTGCAATGGTCTGTCCTCTCTGAGCGATGGTCCACAATCTCCCCCCTCACTTATATTAGGATTTTCATAGCTGATTTCACTTATCAAAGACAAATCTCTGCTTTTACCTGGAGAAGGTATGCCATACCTCTGTTCTCTGCATTGCATACTACTTCTCCCTGATGGTGTTCTATAATGTACTCACAGATCTCTAACTCACTTTAACCTGTGACATGAAGAACCACTTTATCTTCTTTTTCCTGCATCTAGGTATCCAGTGAGTGCAGCTAACTCTCAGACAATGCATGCAATAGCTTCTGAATGTGTCACTGCAGCTTCTTTAATGATGTTGGATCAGTAATTTTGTGTTCTGTGCCGCCTCCCTGAATTCTGCCATTTTAACCACTTGCCGCCCGCCCTATAGAAGATTGACGGCGGTAAAGTGGTTGTATTATCCTGACTGGCCATCATATGACGTCCAGCAGGATAAAGCGCACTGCGCATCCCTGGGGGGCGCGCAGAGCGGCGATCGGTGCTGCCGTGTGTCACTCTGACACACCGCATCTCCGATCTCAGTAAAGAGCCTAATGACGTAGGCTCTTTACTATGTGGCCAGCTGTGTCCAATCACAGCTGGTCACATAGTAAATAGGAAGAGCCGTTGATTGGATTTTCTCAGTTCGTGCCTGACAGGCATGAGTAGAGGAGAGCCGATCTGCGGCTCTCCTGAGAGGGGGGGGTCTGTGCTGGTAATCCGAGCATTGATTACCAGTGCAGACCCTTTGGGGGGGTGCCACTAGAGCCACCAGGGATGCCCACCCATGGCCACCAGGGATACCCCCCCATGACCACAAGGGATGACCACCCACGGCCACCAGGGATGGCAGTCATGGCTCAGGGACCCGCTCAGGGTGCCCTCCCCATCAGAGCTGCCCATGATTGCCATCTATCAGTGTCAGCCACCAGTGCCCATCATTGCAATCTATCAGTGCTGCCCACCAGTGCCCATTATTGCCCACCAGTGCCACCCATCAGTGCCCATCATTGCCCACCAATGCTGCATATCAGTGTTACCTATCAGTGCCCATCAGTGCTGCATAGCTGCATATCAGTGCCGCCTATCAGTGCCCATCAGTGCTGCATATTAGTGCCACCCCATCAGTGCCTCCTCATCAGTGCCTGTCAGTGCGGCCTCATCAGTGCTCATCAGTGCAGGAAAAAATGTATCTATTTACAAAATTTTATAACCTAAACAAAAAACTTTTATTTTTTCAAACTTTTTGGTCTTTTTTTGTTTGTTTAGCAAAAAAGAAAAAACCTTGCGGTGATCAAATACCACCAAAAGAAAGCTCTATTTGTGGGGAAAAAAATTACATAAATTTGGTTTAGGTACAGTGTTGCATGACCGCGCAATTGTCATTCAAAATTTAACAGTGCTAAAAGCTGAAAATTGGCCTGGGCAGGAAGGGGGTGAAAGTGCCCGGTATTGATGTGGTTAAGCTGCTTCCCTTCTCTGTGACCTGTGGCACTGTGATTGCACCAATCCCGGATGAGCCCCCAAATATTACTGGATTATCGGTAATCTGAGTACAAGGTATGACAAAGATGCAGCCTGCAGTATCCGTATCAAAGAGGAGACACAAAACACTGTTGCTCACTTGCTTTTCAAGTTTAAGGTGTTAAACAGAAAAGGATCAGATTATACAGATGATTACTTTCCTTATAGTGGCAGTGCAGGCCACATGGGAAAGCACATCAATTTGTGTTAGTGAGTTACTAGTGCGAACATATAAGATACTAACAGAGAAATGGAATGTCAGAATAAACCCAAAACTGAATAAAGACAGTATAAACCAAGTGTGACTAACTTGTATCAAAGAGAAGTCCCAAATCACTATTTCTCACTTGCTTTCCAAGCCTAAAGGGTAACTCCACTTTCGTAGGGGGGAAAAAATAGCAAATAAAGAAAAAAAAATATAGCGTATACAATTGCAACACAAATCATATTGAAATTGAATGCTATTATAAATTACCTTTCCTTTTCAATCTGCAGCTGTTGTAATTTTCTGGAAATGCAATATGGCTGCCTGGAGCTTTTCTGTACACAGAATGTATTGTAAGAATTTTTAATAATAAATATCTCGCGCTCGTACTTAATTATGTCAGAATATTTATACTGCTCTGAATATAGCAGTTTCTATTTATGGTTAATAAGCAAAGATCTGTAAGAAAGGAGAGTCTTCACCTATTGCCATAAATCACTATGTCGTGAATTATTTTTAATTGATTAAATTCTTTTTAAAAGCATATACCAATCTTAGTGAGCACAGTCTACAGTATGGAATATATATAAAAATATTTATTCTCAAGAGTGTAATCACAATATATGATCAAACAAGAAGTGACACATAAAAAATATAACTCTACATAAACTACTAACTTCAAACAATCAATGCAATGTGATATTTAGCTCAATAATGAAAGTGAAACTGAAACAAAGTGAAAGCAAAATGAAAGCAAGATTACCATTTCTTCCCAGGTATAGCATAAGCCATAAATAAATGTTCTATATAAACCGACTACAATGGTCTGCGCAATGCATAGCCGAAAGTCACTTCACTGCAGATGAGGGAGAATAAGCCATGCAAAACGGAAGACTTAAAATTGCAAATAATGCACGAAATCTGATATTAATAAAAATGTATAAAAAACAAAAATCTGCTTTTTAGAGAAAAATCTACTATGGTTCATACGGCTAATCTCATTACCCTTAAATATGCAATATAAAACATATAAGGAAGGAATAAACAATTGTTGAATAAAATCAAATAACATAGCAAGGCATATTTACCACACTTAAGATGGCCGCTAGCTTCAGATGGTTGTTACCAGAGTCCTAAGATGGATGCCAGTGAGGGAGGAGTTTCCTCCAAGTTTCAGATGAATGAGGTGGACAAGATGGAGTATGTCTGGATGAGTCTATCGAGGAATGTAATAGTGTGTGTGATGTATGTGTATTGTATGATGGGCAGTGTAAAGTGTAATGTGTCTCTCTCTCATCTGGGTTGGTCTTTTATATGGTAAGAACAAAGAGCTATAAAAATTACCATAAGTAAAACCCATAGGGATGAAACATTATCCCAATTGGTCGGGATATTCTATACCTAAACTGGTGAGGTCAGAGACACACCTCTTTTGATAATTAACCCAATACTTGGTATAATAAAATTAAAGGATGATTTCTCTATATGTAAGAGTAATCATAAAGCACATATAAAACTTTGTCCAGACTCCCAGTACATACATAAATGTCCATCTGTATCTCCATCATTCACCTTGGCAAGTAATGCCATTTCAATAATTATATTATTTAACACAATATAATATTTTTATATGGAAATATCTCAAATATCCCAAAACTGCATTTGGTATTTTGTCTACAGGAGGCAGTATTGCACTGTTCATTAGATTTTGTATTTAACATACGTCACAACATACAATGGCCTACTATTAAAAGTGACCTTGTTGACCTGTTGACTAGTGAAGATCCATTAATTATTTGACCATGCCATAGGGCTGTCAAACAGAGCGTCTAGTTTGTAATATTTACGACACCTTGAGCACTTAAACTAGTCCAAAGCAATTCTTATATAAACACTCCTACCACATACCTTAAAATGAAGTAATTAGTATTCACTCTAGTCTTAAGTCTAAGTAAGATTACTACTATAAGAATATAAACCCAAAATGTGATATAACATTCCTAAATATATATGTATATGCCTTACATAATATAATGACATAATTCTGGTTAATATCTTCTCACACATAATAATGTATCTTCAAAAACTTATATATAGCTCATTTTAAAATACAACAAGAATATACCGGGGTATTGTCCATTGTTAAATAATTACAGACAGAGTGGCACTACCATCCCCTTAACATCTGGTATCAGACTGACTGAGTCTTATCTGATAGAGATGTCAATGTATCACCTTATTTATGATTACATAGAAATACAAAGATCTCTGTTGAAACCATAGACCCTTTGTAAGCCTGTGAGAGACATTTTGTAAGAAGACATATATGAACTTTATTTCACCCTAAAAACAAGATGGAAGCCATGCCATTCAGAATCTTATATGCATAATATGAAATATACATGGCTTTTTAAAATCCATTTTTTTTTCTATTAGTTAATTAATAACCCCCAATAATCCCGACAGTATACTGACCACACCCCCAGAAACATCATTTCCTGCTTGTGTGATTGGCTCACCAATTTTCCCAGAAGTCTGCCTAAGATACAAGTCAGAATTCTGGCCTCCCCTGCAAAAAAAATTTCATTTTTTGGTGAGATACTCCCAATAGCAACACGTCTAAAGGCATGCAGGCCCAGCAGATTTCCTCATTAGAGTCCTGCAGCTGCCACAGCTGACAAATAATTAGGAAACCACTCCCATTAGACCCACTCAGCACGGAGGAACAGAATTTGCAACAAAATTTGTTAAAATCCTTGTAATGTACAGAGATCACCCAGAGGGGAATGTTTTTTTTCTCAACAAAAGTTGAGTTACTCTTTAATATGAACTTGTTGGTTTCAGTCTCATAAAGTCACACTACAAATCATTAGAGCTCCCTCTAGCTGCAGCCTAGTGATAAAATTACTGGGGAGGTTTATTTATTTACTTAGTACATATGTGTACAGTATGTATTCATGTGAAAAAGGGGCCTTAGATTCTAAGCTCCTTGAGGGCAGGGACTGATGTGAATGAATAGTATGTAAAGTACTGTTGGTACTATATAAATGTCTGTAATCAAAATAAACTACAGTCAGTTTGTTTATACATCTGATCTTCCCTCAACATTCTCAGAATAAAAGAAGTTACGTTTTTTCCTAGACTTTTCTTAGCAGTGTCAATTTCTGACTAACCTGAGCTATAAAATATTCTCGTTATATTCCCAGATATTCAGGAAAAGCACAAACAACATCTGATGAAGGAGACTGAGACTCTAGTGGAGCATAGACCCCCAGGAACTACCCTGGAGCCACAAAGATTCCCCATCAATGAGCGTTATGTGAACCTGATTGCAGTTTCCACTGATCAGTTCAGGCAGCATCCACAAAATGAGCTGATACAGACTGGAGTAAAACATGAGGAATTCTTGAAGGAAACACAAACTGGACTGGAACACATTTCCCCCAACAAGCTATTTCGCTGGAACCAGCAGTCACAATGTGTACCACATGCAATAATGGTGAGCGGAGTGCCAGGAATAGGCAAGACCTCAATGATGCAGAAGTTTGTCCATGACTGGGTGACTGGAAAACAGTACCAGAGATTTTCTTTTGTCTTCTTCTTCAAATTTCGGGATCTTAATAGAATGAAAAAGGTCAGCTTAGAGGAGATGATCCTTCATCAATATCCATATCTTCAGGGTTGGATTGGAGATATTTTACAACAACCAGAGAGACTTCTGTTCATATTTGATGGCCTAGATGAAAGTATTCACCAAATGGATTTCAGATCAAGTAGACTCTATGCTAACAAGACAATATTTACTGATATTGTGGTTAGTTTGGTGAGGCAGAGTCTTCTTAAGGGTTGCTCTGTATTGATAACCAGCCGCCCAGCCAGACTGGCATCAATTGATACCAATGTTTTCCAGAGAATAGCTGAAATCATGGGATTTCTCCATGAAGACAGACTGACCTTCTTTCATCATTTCTTTGGAAATGAGGGATTGTCAGGAAAGGCTTTTCATTGTGTGCAGGAGAATGACACCCTGTATACATTCTGTTATATCCCATCATACTGCTGGATCATCTGTACAGTGTTATCAATGTGTTTCAAAGCCCAACAAACAATCACTGATCAACTGATGACATCATTACCCAAAACAGTGACACAACTCTTTGTGACATTTGTCTCCAACATTCTGGCCAATCACTGCCAGAATAAAGAGGACAGCCACACTGTCCAGGAACTGCTGAAATCTATTGGGTGGCTGGCAGAACATGCAGTCATGAGTCACCTGATTGTATTTGATGATCGTCATCTGGAGTCATTCCATGTGAGAAATGATGAATATCTCTTTTCATGTTTCATGATAGAATCTGGTCAGCCTCCTGATGTTGATTACACCTTCTTACATCTCACTCTTCAGGAGTTTTTTGCCGCTTTAGTCCATTTTATTGCCTATAATCCTGACAAATTACAGGAAACACTTGATGAGGCTGAGTCTTACAAAGATGGCCGTGCTGAAATATTCCTCCGCTTCCTCTGCGGTCTCTCAGACTTGTCTACTAGATTCATGCTAAAGTCTCATGTGGGAGAATTATCTTCCCAGACTGCCAGACATGTCATCACCTGGATCCAGAAGAAAATTGCAGAAAAAATACCTGATGAATCCCTAAGAGTCAACAGAGAGCTTCTTAATGTATTCTACTATCTCCATGAGAGCAGGAATAAGGCTCTGGTGTCACAATGTATTAAGTCAAATAAAGTTGACTTATCTAAAGTCCCCCTCAGCCCTCTGGACTGCTCTGTGCTGTCTTTTATCCTTCAATCCCTCAAAGAGACAGAAGATATAAATCTAAGTTCATGTAACATTCAGAATGAAGGATTGAAGAAACTTATACCGGCTCTACACAACATCGAGAGATTGAGGTAAATAAATATAATTACACAAATTGCTGTAATAAATTGGTAATTTCAGGTGTTTTTTAATTACAGTGAGAGAAAAAAGTATTTGATCCCCTGCTGATTTTGTATGTTTGCCCACTGACAAAGAAACAATCAGTCCATAATTTTAATGGTAGGTTGATTTTAACAGTGAGAGACAAAATAACAACAAAAAATATCCAGAAAAAGGTGTTTCTAAAAAGTTATACATTGATTTGCATTTTAATAAGTAAAATAAGTATGTGATCCCCTATCAATCAGCAAGATTTCTGTCTCCCAGGTGTCTTCAATACAGGTAATGAGCTGAGATTAGGACCTGAGATCTCTTAAAGGGAGTGCTCCTAATCTTAGCAGCTTGTTACCTGTATAAAAATTTAATTATCCAGATATAGACTGAGCAGAAGGAACCGCGCATTCAGCCAAGGCTCGGCAGTTCCTAAATGTTTTGCAGGACAATTTCATGGGTCAGATGGTGAATGCACCAACAAGAAAAAATGCGGTACTTGACCTACTGATTACCAACAATACAGACCTGCTCACGGATATAGAAATTTGGGGCAACTTAGGAAACAGTGACCATAGGTCAATTAGTTTCAGTGTTAATTACAGTAATAGGAAACACAAGGGTAATATAAGGACACTGAATTTCAAAAGAGCCAATTTCTCAAAACTGCGCTCTCTGCTAGAAAATATCAAATGGGATAAAACCAGGGAACAAAGAACACGGAGGAAAAATTGGAGTGCTTCAAGAGCATACTAAACAAAGGGATTGACCAGTGTATTCCAAAGGGAAATAAATTTAAAAGAGCAAAACTAAACCCTGGGTGGCTAAACTTCAACATAAAAATGCATATTAATGCTAAAGAAAAGGCCTTCAAAAAATACAAGGCTGAGGGGTCATTGGCAGCATTCAAGCATTACAAAGAGTGTAATAAGAAATGTAAAGACGAAATCAAGGTGGCTAAAATAGAACATGAGAGACATATAGCGGAAGAGAGTAAAAAGAACCCCAAAACATTCTTTAAGTATATAAACAGTAAGAAAGCGAGGCCAGAACACATTGGCCCCATAAAAGATGACAAGGGAGATTTGGCCACAGAGGACAGGGAAAAGGCGGTAGTGTTAAATAATTTCTTCTCTTCAGTCTTCACAAAATAATTGGGGGGCTACACTAACCCAGCATGTAAGGCCAAACTAAACAACACACCTCAGGAAGCACCGCCATGGCTAACAGAAGATATACTTAGAACTAAACTAGAGAAACTTAACATAAATAAATCACCGGGACCGGATGGCTTGCACCCGAGGGTTCTTAAAGAGCTCAGCCATGTGATTGCCAGACCATTATTCTTGATCTTTAAGGATAGTTTACAAACGGGTATGGTGCCAGCTGATTGGAAAAAAGCCAACGTGGTACCAATATTTAAAAAAGGGCCAAGATATATCCCGGGTAACTATAGGCCGGTTAGCGTAACATAACATCAGTAGTCTGCAAGATTTTGGAGGGGATGTTAAGGGACCACATACAAGACTTTAGTAATGAAAATGGTATTATTAGTAGTAATCAGCATGGATTCATGAAAAATCGTTCTTGCCAAACCAATCTATTAACCTTCTATGATGAAGTAAGCTGCCACCTAGATAAAGGTAAGCCTGTGGATGTGGTGTATATGGATAAAGGTAAGCATGTGGATGTGGTGTATATGGACTTTGCAAAGGCCTTCAACACCGTTCCCCACAAACGCTTACTGTTAAAACTAAGGAATGTAGGTATGGATCATAAGGTGAGTACCTGGATATAGAACTGGCTCCAGGGGAGAGTGCAAAGGGTGGTGATTAATGGGGAGTACTCGGATTGGGCGGGTGTGGAAAGTGGGGTCCCCCAGGGTTCTGTCCTGGGGCCAATCCTGTTTAATTTATTTATAAATGATCTAGAGGAGGGGATATCTAGTACAATCTCAGTATTTGCGGATGATACTAAACTAAGCATGCCAATATCTTCTTTGCAGGATGTGGAAACCTTACAAGCGGACCTGAACAATATAATGGGGTGGGCAACTACATGGCAGATGAGGTTTAATGTTGAAAAATGTAAAGTAATGTACTTGGGTGCCAGAAACCAGAAAACAAGCTACTCACTAGGGGGGGGGGGGGGACCTCTGGGTGAGTCTAGGATGGAAAAGGACCTGGGGGTACTGGTAGACAACAGGCTTGGCAGTGGCATGCAATGCCAAGCCACTGCAAGCAAAGCCAACAGAATACTGGGATGTATAAAAAAGGGGATTCACTCCAGAAATAAAGAGATTATTCTCCCTCTCTACAAGACTCTGGTCCGGCCACATCTGGAGTATGCTGTCCAGTTCTGGGCACCGGTCCTCAGGAAGGATGTGCTGGAACTGGAAAGAGTCCAGAGAAGGGCAACAAAAATAATTAGGGGAATGGAGGACATCAGCTATGAGGAAAGACTACAAGCACTGAACTTATTCTCTCTGGAGAAGAGACGATTAAGGGGGGATATGATATCAATGTACAAATACTGTACTGGCGACCCTAGCATAAGGAACAAACTATTCAGAGAAAGGAATACAATAAGACACGTGGCCACTCACTAAAACTAGAGGAAAGGCGGTTTAACCTTAAAGTACGTAGGGGGTTCTTCACTGTCAGAGCAGTAAGGATGTGGAATTCTCTTCCGCAAACAGTCGTATCAGCAGGGAGCATCGATAGTTTCAAAAAACGATTAGATGGGCACCTTAAAGACCACAGCGTACAGGGGTATACAATGTACGGTTAACAGCAAACACACACACACATCATAGGTTGAACTGGATGGACTGATGTCTTTTTTCAACCTCACTAACTATGTAACTATGTAAAAAGACACCTGTCTTCAGAAGCAATCAATCAATCAGATTCCAATCTCTCCACCATGGATTTATTTTAAAAATAGACAACTCTCCATATTCTTTTAACTCTTTTTGGATATTCGGGAAGGTGATCCTGGGATTAGTAATATAGAACAGCAGATCGTCTGCATATGCTCCGATCTTATGTTCTTCTTGTTCCACCTTCACTCTACTTATATCTCTATTTTATCTTATTTTTGCCATGAGAGGTTCCAAAGCTAAGATGAACAAAAGGAGAGAGAGGGGACACCCTTGTCTCATCCCATTGCTCATCTTGAAGCTTTCTGACAGTCCCCCGTTTATCTTCACTTTTGCAGTCTGGTTTTTATATAGTGCCTCTATCCATTGTCTCATCCTTGATCCAACCCCTATATTTCCTATTATCTCCATTATGATGTCCCAATCCACCCTGTTGAAGGCTTTCTCAGCATCAATCCACAGTAGAAGAGAGGGAACATCATAGTTTTTAGTTTTATGTAGGAGCAGCAGGGTTCTTACCACGTTGTCTTTCCCCTCTCTGCCTGGTATGAATCCAGTTTGGTCTGAGTGAATCCAGTATTCCAATAAGCCTTTTAATCTTGTTGCTAATATTTTTGCAAATATTTTAGTGTCCACAATTAAAAGGGCAATCGGTCTATAACTAGAGCAGAGAGATAGATCCTTCCCCTCCTTTGGTATTACCGTGATATGCACCAATAAAGATTCTTCCCTTATTTCTTCTTTTACAGTCTCATTCAGATAAGTATATATCTTTGGGACTAAGATTTCTCTGAATCTTTTATAGTACCTTACTGTATATTCATCTGGGCCTGGGCTTTTCCCATTTTGAATGGTTTTTAATACTTCCCTTATTTTGGCCTGAGAGATAGGAGCGTCTAAGAGTTCAAATTTGTCCTTTTTTATTTTAGGTAAGCTTGCTTCCTTAATATATTTGTGTAAATTTATTATTCTCTCTTGTTTATTTTGTTGTGTTTCCTCCTGACAGACGTTATATAAGGTACTATAAAAGGTATGAAAAGCACTGGCTATTTTTTTTTTTTTTTTTTGAGTTAATTAATTCTCCTTTATTATTTTTTGCTTTTTCTATATAATTTTTAGATTTTTTTTCATTAATAATCTAGCTAAGAATTTTCCTGGTTTATTACCGAATTTATACCTGTATCTTGCTAATTTATTAAAGTGACCTCGAGTTTTTTCTTCTAATAGGTCTTTTAATTTATCTCTTTTTAACACAAGGTCTTCTTCTGTTTCCTTTGTTAAATCTTTTTTATGTCTCTGTTCTAATTCATATATTTCCATTGTTAGTCTGTTTATAAAACTGGTCCTCTCTTTCTTTTTTTTTTTTTAGAGCCTAGGATTTTTATTATCAAGTTTGATGGTGCGTGGTCCAATAAGGTTATAGTTCCTATTTGTGTATTGACTACTGATGCTATTATTCGATGATCGATGAAAATATAGTCCGGTCTTGAGTACATCGAGTGCAGGGGGGAATAGAAGGTATAATCTCTTTCTTTTGGATGTTGAATCCTCCACGCATCGAATAATTGGATATGATGTAATTTTCTCTTTATCTTTCTGAGTTGATATTCTCCCAACGTCCTTGCACTCGATGTACAGTCAAGATTTGGATTTATACAGAAGTTTATATCTCCCGCCAGAACAAAAAAGCCCTTTCCGAAGAATGATAGTTCATGTAGGATCTTCCCCAGATAACCACTAGGATTTTTATTCGGACAGTAAACATTAGCCAGCGTGAGTTCCATGTCCTGTATTCGTCCTCTGAGGAAAATATATTGGCCCAATGGGTCTATCTTACTCTCCTCTAGGGAAAATCCAATATTCCTTGCTATTCCTATTGCCACTCCTCTTGCTCTTTTAATTGGAGTGTCCCCATAGAACCACGTTGGAAAATGCTTTGAATATAGTTTTACATTGGAATCTAATGAAATGTACGTCTCTACAAAAAAAATCTACACTCGCCATGTTTCTTCTCAACTCTTCTAAAATTTTTTTTTTATTTATTTTCTTTTTATTTGGGAATTCAAACCTCTTACATTGTAGGTCATTAGTGTTCCAAAATCTCTCACAGTGTCACTTCATAGATTCAATCTATTTAATCTTAAGGTGATGCAGTTTTTCCAGATATTATTATTTTTATAAATTTGAACTTTAATTAGTCCTGGAGGTCATTAAATAGAAAAAGGAGATAGAACGTCCTGTATGCATTCTTAGAGACAGTTTTTAAGTGACAAGACCCTGCTATGTTATTTTTGCATGGTTTCACCGTATTTTCAGAGAATATTACAAAGTTTCAGACCATAAAGCAGTCTATTGAACCTGGGAGTAGTACTTTATCCAAGATCCAAAGATTATTACTTTTATAATTCTATAATTTTATGCAGTTCCAGCCCTCAAGAAGGGGACAGTAATTATTCTGGCATTTCCTTAGTCCTTAGATATAGCATACCTTTATTTCACAGTCTTACCGCCAGATATTACACTTACAAGTTTGATGACGTTTTAAAGCAGTTCAATATTTTTGATTTCGTTTTTTGCAGTCAACCTTGAAACAGAATCCAATCTCTGGGTATTCTTTGTTAATCTCTTTGTGATTTACCCAAATTGCCATTTATGTAAGCATATAGAGAGGAGCCCTCATAAATAGAGATGGCCTTGCGGTTCGCCCAGCGGACGGTTCGCGGCGAACTTTGCTCGTTCGCTGTTCGCCAAACATGCAAACATATGGTGATATTCGCGACCGCCATATTCTTTTACATTGTGAAGAACTTTGACCCATGACACATCCATCAGATGGTACAGGACAGCCATTTGAGACATTTCAGCCCATGGACATACCCCCTATCTTATAAATAGACCTGATCTGGCTGCCATTTTACATTCTGTCTTTTGTCAGTGTAGGGAGAGGTTGCTGTGGGAAGAAGGAACAAACTATTAGTGACACAAATCGCTAGCTAATAGGTCCACAAGAGCCCTTTTAAGGACTGGTATAGGTGTACTATTGTTTGGTGTGCAGTATATAGGGGTGTAATACACTTATAATATACTTTCTAATATAGAAAGAATATTATAGTGGATTTGTATTGTGCAGCATTGTGACTGGTGAGCGGTTTGGCAGTAATACTACAACTACAAAGAGTGACAAACGCAATTAGAAAAAAAGTATTATAACTGGTGTGATATACCAGTCGCCCCCCAAAAACGACAGATTGAAACGGGGTGTTATATAACAATATACTTTCATAATAGTGTATTTGGGTACTGCAGAAATTTTGCCTGTTTTGGTGCATTCCCTCTGCTACACACAGTGACAAACGTTACTGGAAAAAAAGTATTATAACTGGTGTGATAGACCAGTGGCCCCCCAAAATGACAGATTGAAGTGGGGTGTTATATAACAATATACTTTCATAATAGTGTATTTGGGTACTGCAGAAATTTTGCCTCTTTCGCTGCGTTAACTCTGCTACACACAGTGACAAGTTACTGTACATTTTTTTTTTATAACTGGTGTGACAGACCAGTGGCCCCCCAAAACGATGCATGCTATTCTGGTATTTCATAGTCCATGTTGTGGGACTATGTGTGCACAGCTAGTAAGTATTTTGTGGCTGCAAATATGACCTGGAGGTTTTTCATGTTCGAAAAGAGTGTTGCTGAGCACCCTGCTCCTGCGCTCAGAACTAGTTCCTCAGGCTGCCTTTATCTCGGAACTCACACTTGGCATCCACTATGGCTAAGCTTTTCTGCCCACTACGACCGGGGTGGTCAAAAACACTGCAAATACAAACACAAAGAAAGGGCGCACCAGCCTAGCGCATTATCCTCAGCGGGCTTTTAATAACATAAGTTTAAAATCAACTACTCACAAACATGCGTAATAGACCAGCATATCAATTCCAAGGAGCAGCATCATTTGAAAAGTCCAATGTCTCATGTAGATGGAGGGCTGACGCGTTTTGAGGCCGTGCCTCTTCCTCAGAGCCTCAGTTTTTCATGTTCGCCTGCCATTAAAATGAATGGGACCCGCCGCGAACCTGCGATTCGCGAACATTTGAGCGCGATCGCGTTTGCGAACCGTCCCATCAGATGTTCATCTATAATTGCTCATAAATCCTCATGCTGCCTCCAGCTGCTCACTACAAGTGATAATATGTATTCAGTCCAGAAAATTTATGAGATTAAGATGTATAGATTCACGGTTGTGCTGATGGATATCCTTTTCTCCCTTCGAGTTTTACTCACCAACCGCGGCACTATTTCTTCCTGCCGGATGTCCAGCTTTGCGGCTGCCTTTAGCTTCACAGCTTTGAGACTTTTGCGGCTTTGCAGGGGACTGTATCTCTTTGGTAGCTGGTATGTAGTATACTTCTTCCTGCTCCAAAATTTTGGCTAAGATCTTACTGGGCCGGGTCCTGGTTTGCACGTGGGACTTAACAGAGAATTGATATTTAGATTCTTAGGAAAGCAGAGTGCAGAGCCTGCAGCGTAAGCCGCGAGGGCTTCACATAGAGAGAATGTGGAAGGGGAATAAACCTCCTCCACCTCACTCAGCATTCACTGCTGCATGCAGGTCTGTCCATTAGTGATGGACAAACATCGGCCGGGGCGGTTCGCGAACGCCAGCCGCAAATTTTCTCAAAAGTCCGCTAACCGCGAGTTCGCGGCAGGCCCTATTGACTTTAATGGGAGGCGAACTTTAAAAAACTTTAGGTCATATTTGCAGCCACAAAAGACGTACTAGCTGTGCACAAATAGTCCCAGGACATGGACAATGTCATAACAGAAGTATTGCAATTGAAAACGTTGCCCTATATATATTTTTTTTTTTTTTACAGCAAAAAATATATATTTTTTTTCATAAATCAGCCAGAACTGACAGCAGCCGGTAAATACATTGTGTAATACATATAGGGCCCATTCACACATCTGTATAATGGGTCCGCATCCATGCCACAATTTGGCGGAACCTTTACAGACCCATTGTTTTTCATTTCCAGTCTGAAAAATTAGGCATTCACAGGATAAAGAAGTAAGTGTCGGCCATTCCAGGCCCCAAAAATTAGCCCACATGCGTTTACCTGACAGCTAAGAACGTAGTATTCTGTGGCTGAAAGTACATTAGGCATTCACATGATACAGAAGTAAGTTTCGGCCAGTATTGGCCCCAAAAATTAGCCCACATGGGTTTACCTGACAGCTAAGAATGTAGTATTCTTTGGCTGAAGGTACATTTAGAATTCTGTGGCTGAAGGTACATTAGGCATTCACAGGATACAGAAGTAAGTCTTGGCCTGTATAGGTCCAAAAATGAGCCCACATGGGTTTACCTGACAGCTAAGTACGTAGTATTCTGTGGCTGAAGGTACATTAGGCATTCACACAGTATACGGAAGTAAGTGTCGGCCTGTATAGGCTGCAAAAATTAGCTCACATGGGTTGAACTGACAGCAAAGAACGTAGTATATGATGGCTAGAGGTACAGTAGGCGTTCACAGTATACACAAGTAAGTGGCGACCTGTATAGGCGGCAAAAATTAGCTCACATGGGTTTAACTGACAGAAAAGAACGTAGTATATGATGGCTAGAGGTACAGTAGGCGTTCACAGTATACACAAGTAAGTGGCGACCTGTATAGGCCGCAAAAATTAGCTCACATGGGTTGAACTGACAGCAAAGAACGTAGTATATGATGGCTAGAGGTACAGTAGGCGTTCACAGTATACAGAAGTAAGTGGCGACTAGGGATTAGAGTTGAGTGGACACCTGGATGTCCGTGTTCAGCGGGTTCGGCCGAACTTTAAAAAAAAGTCCGGGTCCGTGTCCCGGACTTTTGCCGAACTTTTCCTGGACACCGAACCCCATTGAAGTCAATGGGGACCCGAACTTTCAGGCACTAAAATAGCTCTAAAACACCAATGGAAAGGGCTAGAGTGCTGCAAATGGCAGCAAACGTAGTTAAGAGCATGGCAAGTGCTCTGCAAACAAATGTGGATAGGGAAATAACTTAAAACAACAAAAAAAAAAAAAACAGAAAAATAAAACAATGTTCTTCATCTCTGAAGGACGAGGCCCATATGGAGTAGGAGGGAGGTTGAGGTGGTGGTGGATGTGGCGGTCTCATAGGCGTGTGCACAGGGTGTGGCGGGTGTGCCTGGGAACACCCTAATCACCTAGGACACATAGCATTATCGCTCTGTTTGCCAGTGAGGAGATGGGAAAGATCTCCCTCGGACCTGCTCTGCTCTATTTCATTTTGCCAGCAGGGAGAGTAATGTATTGGGGCCATGTACATGTAGGCAAACACATGCATGTGTATTTAAACTTTGGGGTGCACACCCTAATGCAATAGGCTGCGCACACCTATGGGCGGTGTAGGTGGAAGCGGCGGTGGAGGAGGACCAGGGCCGGATTAAGAGCATCATGGGCTTGGTGCTGAGGATTTTGAAGGGCCTTAGTGGCCGTGCCTTGGCATGCACCCAGAGGAGGAAGGGTGCAGCCATGCATGCCTAATTCAACATGGGATGCTGTCTCTGAAGCCCATAAACACATCCATACATCGGCAACTGTCCCTCCTTGTCCGGCCTTCGTGCTGTGTGGGGAGGTTCTGAGGGAGCTGCCTGGGGAAGCGAGCATAGAAGCCAGACTTCTGTGTTTACAAGTGACAGAAGAGCGGTAACAGTGAATATGGCCAACCCGGGGCCTATATAAAGGTAGGGGCCTGGAGCTGCAGCTCCAAAAGCCCCTACGTTAATCTGGCCCTGAGGAGGACGAGGTAGCCAACACTGCTTCTTTTCAGAAATTTTAAATGAGGGTACACCCCAAAAGAGTGAGAAAGAGCAAAAATAGAACAATGGCTGGGTAAGGTCGGTATCCATCGCTATTCTGCACAAGGTACGGAAAAGTCCCGTGGGATCCATGCCTGGTTCATTTTAATGAACGTGAGCTTGTCCACATTGTCTCTGGACAGGCGGCTGCGCTTGTCTGTGATAACGCCCCCAGCCGTGCTAAATACCCGTTCAGATAATACACTGGCTGCAGGGCACGCCAGCACCTCCAAGGCGTAAAGGGCAAGCTCAGGCCATGTGCCCAACTTGGAGACCCAGAAATTGAAGGGGTCAGACCCCTCATTCAGTACGTCTAGGCGTGTGCACACATACTGCTCCACCATGTTCGTGAAATTCTGGCTCCTGCTAAGACGTTCCATATGAGCTGCTGGTGCTGCTGTTTGTTGTGGCGTGCTGACAAAGCTTTTCCACATTTCGGCCATGCTAACCCTGCCTTCTGAGGTGCTGGCGGTGCCCTGGTTGCGTTGGCGACCTCTTCCTCCTCCTCCTCTGCCTTGTGCTTCCACTGTGGCCCCGCTGTCAGGTGGGAATGCCAGCAGCATCGCGTCTACCAGCGTGCGCTTGTACTCGCGCATCTTGCGATCGCGCTCCAGTGAGTGAATTAAGGACGGTACGTTGTCCTTGTAACGGGGATCCAGCAGCGTGGCCACCCAGTAATCAGCACAAGTTAGAATGTGGGCAACTCGGCGGTCGTTGTGGAGACACTGCAGCATGTAATCGCTCATGTGTGCCAGGCTGCCCAGAGGCAACGAAAGGCTGTCCTCTGTGGGAGGTGTATCGTCCGTGTCCTCTGTATCCCCCCAGCCACGCACCAGTGATGGCCATGAGCTGGCCTGGGTGCCACCCTGCTGTGAACATGGTTCCATCTCCTCCTCCAGCTCCTCCTCCTCCTCATCCTCCAGAACTGTGACCCTGCTGGACAATTGTGTCCCTGGCGTTTGTGTGTGCAGGAACCCACCCTCGGAGCCCCTTGTGAATGACTGCCCTGAAAGCCTTGGAAATGTTACCTCTTCATCCTCCTCCTCCTCCTCATCCTGTGCCACATCCTCTTCCATCATCGCCCGAATTGTTTTTTGAAGGAGGCATAGAAGTGGGATAGTTAAGCTGAGAACGGCGTCATCGGCACTGGCCATGTTGGTGGAGTACTCAAAACAGCGCAACAAGGCACACAGGTCTCGCATGGAGGCCCAGTTATTGGTGGTGAAGTGGTGCTGTTCTGCAGAGCGACTCACGCGTGCGTGCTGCAGCTGAAACTCCACTATGGCCTGCTGCTGCTCGCACAGTCTTTCCAGCATGTGCAAGGTGGAGTTCCACCTTGTGGGCACGTCACATATGAGGCGG
This sequence comes from Pelophylax lessonae, assembly GCF_965119305.1. Taxonomy (NCBI): domain Eukaryota; kingdom Metazoa; phylum Chordata; class Amphibia; order Anura; family Ranidae; genus Pelophylax; species Pelophylax lessonae. The sequence goes on from NC_138780.1 coordinate 202,391,243, forward strand.
TGACCGGGAAGGCCGAAGTTATGCTGCAGCGCTGACAGGCGAGCAGCAGCAGGGTGAGAACGCCGAAAGTGCGCACAGACGGCCCGCACTTTCTGCAGCAGCTCTGACATATCGGGGTAGTTTTTAAGGAACCTCTGCACCACCAAATTCAGCACATGCGCCAGGCAAGGGATGTGCGTCAAACCGGCTAGGCCCAGAGCTGCTATGAGATTTTGCCCGTTATCGCACACTACCAGGCCGGGCTTGAGGCACGCTGGCAGCAACCACTCATTTGTCTGCTGTTCCATGCTCCTCCACAACTCCTGCGCGGTGTGTGGTTTTTCCCCCAAACAGGCAAGTTTTAAAACTGCCTGCTGTCGTTTACCCCTGGCCGTGCTGAAGTTGGTGGTGAAGGTGTTACGCTGTCCGGATGAGGAGGCGGTAGAGGATGAAGAAGCGGAGTAGGAGGAGTTAGGAACAGGAGGCAAACTGAAGCGCCCTGCAATCCTCGGTGGTGGAAGGACATGCGCCAAATTGCTATCCGCCTCAGGCCCATCCGCCACTGCATTTACCCAGTGTGCCGTTAGGGAGATATAACGCCCCTGACCGTGCTTACTGGTCCACGTATCGATAGTTAGGTGGACCTTGCCACAGATGGCGGCTGGGCACGACGTACTGTGGGACAGCCACCGACATAAGGTTTTTAAAACTGTGCGTCTCCACCAGACGGAATGACAGCATTTCAAAGGCCAAGAATTTTGAAATGCTGGCATTCAGGGCCAGGGATCGCGGGTGGGTAGGGGGGTACTTCCTCTTCCTCTCAAGCGTTTGGGAGATGGAAAGCTGAATGCTTCCACGGGACATTGTGGAGATGGTTGGTGACCCAGGTGGTGGTGTTGCTGACAGATCCTCTGTTTGCGGGGTGGCAGGTGCCGGTATCACTACAGATGTGGCTGGAGCGGCCAAGACTGCAGCAGAAGAGGAAGCAGGATGAGCCAGAGACGTTTCTTGGTTTTGAAGGTGTCTACTCCACTGCAGCTCGTGCTTTGCACTTAGATGCCTGATCATGCAGGTTGTGCTCAGGTTGAGAAGGTTTATGCCTCGCTTCAGGCTCTGATTGCACAGGGTGCAAACCACTCGTGTCCTGTCATCAGCACATTTCCAAAGAACTTCCACGCTAGAGAACTCCTTTTGAGCTGACTTTGGTGCGCTCGTTCCCTTGCTGCGTTGGGCAGTAGCAGGCGTAGTGTCTAGGGCACGGCCGCTCCGCTTCTGCACCCTGCTCCCTCTTCTACTGTGCTGGTGGCTCTGTGCGACCACCGCCTCTTCCTCCAAACCACTCAGGTCACCTGCATGACGTTCATTCCATGTGGGGTCGAGGACCTCATCGTCCTCCACATCATCTTCCACCCAGTCTTCACACCTGCCCTCCTTGTCGGTCTCCACAATTCTGAACGCCGCAGCAGTTGGCACCTGCGTTTCGTCATCCTCGGAGACGTGCTGCGATGGTCCTTGCATGTACTCATCTTGAGAAATAAGTGGTTGGGCATCGCTGCACTCAATCTCTTCCACTTCTGGGGCAGGGCTAGGTGGATGGCCCTGGGAAACCCTGCTGACAGAGTCCTCAAAAAGAACAAGAGACTGCTGTATGGCTTGGGGCTCAGACTGCTTGCCTGATTTGCAAGGGGGTGAGGTGAAAGACGGTTGGACATCGGCTGCAGGTGCCAACTCTGACCTTTCTGCAGTAGACTGGGTGGGAGACAATGTGAAGGAACTGGAGGCACTGTCAGCAGCAAACCAATCTACTATCGCCTCTCTGTGTTCTGGCCTCATCATCACTTCTACATATACAAGGCTGTATATTGAATAGTGGAATAGAAAAAAGTGTATGATTTTTGAAACCACTCAATTATAGCACATGTGAACTGAACACAGCAGTGTATGATCAGTCAGCACAGCACAGCTGAAGGAAAAATGCTGCACACAGTGACTGATAGAAAAATACTTTTCTCCCTCCTCCTCAGTGGGCAAAAAAATTTGTGTTCACTGCACCCCACACACAGCAAAATCGATGTGGACCACTGACACCTGCCTATCTCCAGCCTCTCCCTAAATGGATTGATAAGATCGTAGATCGGTCACTGAAAACCCCTCCCACACAGCAAAATCGATCGTAGAAAACTGACCCAAAAAATCAGCAGCAGCCTCTCCCTAAAAGGATTGATAAGATCGTAGATCGGTCACTGAAAACCCCTCCCACACAGCAAAATCGATCGTAGAAAACTGACCCTAAAAATCAGCAGCAGCCTCTCCCTAAAAGGATTGATAAGATCGTAGATCGGTCACTGAAAACCCCTCCCAAACAGCAAAATCGATCGTAGAAAACTGACCCTAAAAATCAGCAGTAGCCTCTCCCTAAAAGGATTGATAAGATCGTAGATCGGTCACTGCAAACCCCTCCCACACAGCAAAATCGATCGTAGAAAACTGACCCTAAAAATCAGCAGCAGCCTCACCCTAAAATGCCTACAACTCGCCCTGCCTAACACACTCCGACCTGTCCCTCAATTCTATGCGGACACAAATGAGTTTTGCCTGCCTGTCTGTCCCTAATCAGCAGCCAGCACGTATGTGTGCTCTGTCCCTGAACTAGTACACAGCAGAATGACGCCGCACGGCGCTGGCTGGAACTTATAAAGACTTGGTCACATGCTTCAGATGGCCAATCACAGCTACTAATACATTTGTAGGCATGGCTGGGATGGCTTAAGGCACACCAGTTAAACGCTTGTTGATTGGCTGTTGAAAGCCCGCCATGAAAAGCGCGCCAATGCATGCAAAACCCGGAAATAAAACGACCGAACACGGATTTTTACCCGAATATACAGTAAAGTTTTCGGGTCCGTGTTCGGGTAACAAAAAAACAATTATTCGGTACGAACACGAATAATACAGTCCGTGTTCGCTCAACCCTACTAGGGATGATCGAACTTTTCAAAAGTTCGGTTCGGCCAGAACATCCGAACTTCCCGAAAGTTCGGCCCGGATTTCAGAACCCCATTGAAATCAATGGGACCCGAACTTCGGTATTCAAAAAACACCATTTTGAAGCCCTAAAACCCAATAAATGCCCCTAAAAAGTGCCTAGGGTTTTGGGTCATGCCCCAGGGACTATTAATCACACAAAAGAAAGTTCTTAAAAATTGTCATTTTTGATAGAGAGCCAATTATTGAAAAAAAAAAAATCTTTTGATTTAGTGTCTGGGGGGTCCAAAAAGTGTACCTGTGAAGTCTCAGCTCTGTAGCATGTCCAGAACCAGAAAAAAAAGATAGTTTGTATTAGAATCAATATAGAACAGGGATATGGCTCCGCTATTTTCACACCTTGCCAGTTTTGAAGCAAGCGTTTTTTTGGGCATTTTTTGGGGGGACTTTGGAGGCAGGCAAAACATCTGAACTTCTGTGTAGGGGTATTTATACATACACCCATGTCTGTATATATATACACATACACATATATAGGTGTGAAAGTAGCAACACTTGCGCTAATGAAATAATGAACACCAATATGTCTCCGCTCCTATCACACCTATATATGTGTATGTGTAAAAATACATATAAGTGTGTGTGTGTATATATAACCCTATACAGAAGTTCAGATGTTTTGCCTGCCTCCAAAGACCCCAAAAAAATGCCCAAAAAAACGCCAGCTACAAAAACGCCCAGGTGTGTTATTGCAGCTAGCGTTTTTTTTTTGGCATTTTTTATGGGGTCTTTTGAGGCAGGCAAAACATCTGAACTTCTCTATAGGGGTATATATACACACACACTTATATGTATATATACACATACACATATATAGGTGTGATAGGAGCGGAGACATATGCCTGTTAATTATTTTATTAGCGCAAGCATAGTGTTCTGCTATTTTCAAACCTATGTATGTGTATGGGTATATATACAGACATGTGTGTGTATATATACCCCTATACAGAAGTTCAGATGTTTTGCCTGCCTCCAAAGACCCACAAAAAATGCCCAAAAAAATGCCTGCGCCAAAAAAAAAATGCCCAGGTGTGTTGTTGCGGGCGTTTTTTTTTTGGGCATTTTTGTGGGTCTTTGGAGGCAGGCAAAACATCTGAACTTCTGTATAGGGGTATATATACACACACACTTATATGTATTTTACACATACACATATATAGGTGTGATAGGAGCGGAGACATATTGGTGTTCATTATTTCATTAGCGCAAGTATAGTGTTCTGCTCCTTTCACACCTATATATGTGTATGTGTATATATACAGACATGGGTGTATGTATATAAACCCCTACACAGAAGTTCAGATGTCATGCCTGACTCCAAACATCTCCTCAAAAAAGCCCTATAAACGCCTGCAGCAAAAAGCAGGCTGACAGGGGAGAAGCCATATCGCTGTTCTGAAAGTGACCTAAGAGAAACTATCTTTTTTCTATGGTGGTCACCCTGACATGGAAGGGTTTTGTCACCCTGCCATAGCAGTCAGAGTCAGTTAACCCTACACTACACTATGGTCCCCTTACACTTAACACTTTCCCTACAGAAACAAAATTACTAAATCTAACTATAGTGGAAAATAGCACCCTAACTACATTAGATATCCCTTTCCTCACACTAAAAATTGCTAAATGACACTTTGTAGCAGAAGTCAGAGAACTGCTTCCACTCTCTTCCATGTCCCTGTATTACAATGCTAGGAATTTGGCGGGGGCTATCTTATATACTGGGGGGCGTATTCACTAATGATTGGCCTATGGACCCCCTAGTCACTCCAATCACATTTTTAGCATTCTCCTGCCCCCTCAATTGGCTTTTACTGATGGTTCTGGTCCAATCACGGGCTTTTAAAGCCCATTTCCTGTACCATTGCATTTTGGTCGGTTCTGGTTGACGAATTCCAAACTTTTTCAGCTGAACCTCGAACAGCCAATGTTCGGGCCGAACCGATGGTCGACCCGAACCGTTCGATCATCCCTAGTGGCGACCTGTATAGGCGGCAAAAATTAGCTCACATGGGTTGAACTGACAGCCAAGAACGTAGTATATGATGGCTAGAGGTACAGTAGGCAATCACAGTATACAGAAGTAAGTTGCGACTTGTATAGGCGGCAAAAATTAGCTCACATGGGTTGAACTGACAACAAAGAACGTAGAATATGATGGCTAGAAGTAAAGTAGGCGTTCACAGTATACAGAAGTAAGTGGTGACCTGTATAGGCTCCAAAAATTAGCTCACATGTGTTGAACTGACAGCAAAGAACTTAGTTTTTGATGGCTAGAGGTACAGTAGGCGTTCACAGGATACAGAAGTAAGTGTCGACCTGTATAGGCTGCAAACATTAGCTCAAATGGTTTGAACTGACAGCAAAGAACTACGTTTTTGATGGCTAGATGTACGGTAGGCGTTCACAGGATACAGAAGTAAGCGTCGGCCTGTATAGGCTGCAAAAATTAGCTCACATGGTTTGAACTGACAGCAAAGGACTTTGTTTTTTTTTCAAATATGTTTTATTGTAAAAGTTGAACCAAAGGCCAGTACAGTACAGTGTAATCAAGACGTGCAGATCACAAAGGCAATCAACAAGTGAGTGGACAACAATCTTATGCAGAAAGAAGGCTAATACAGAAGGTGTAGCAAAAACTGCAACATCGAAAAACTTCATGAAAATGTCAGCAAATACAGTGCAAATGTCAAAGGCAGGACTTCGTTTTTGATGGCTAGAGGTACGATAGGCGTTCACAGGATACAGAAGTAAGTGTCGGCCTGTATAGGCTGCAAAAATTAGCTCACATGGTTTGAACTGACAGCAAAGAACTTCGTTTTTGATGGCTAGAGGTACGGTAGGCGTTCACAGGATACAGAAGTAAGTGTCGGCCTGTATAGGCTGCCAAAGTTATGTATAGGCTGTATAGGCTGTATAGGCTGCAAAAATTAGCTCACATGGTTTGAAATGACAGCAAAGAACTTTGTTTCTGATGGCTAGAGGTACGGTATGCGTTCACAGTATACAAAAACATGGAGTGCATGGAACACGTTTATGCTCTTGAACCAAGGGAAAATTACTCTAGAAGAAGACAGGCTAGACACCAAAGTAATAAAAAGTAGGCTCGACAGGAAGGGAGGAGATATTTCCCTATATCCTACCCCTTTTCCCTCCTTACCTGTTTCCTTTATTTCTTTCCCACCTTTTTTTTTTTTCCTTCTTGGTTTGGGTTTGGGTTTGATTGGGATTGATTTGTTTTATAGAAATAGAGAAGTGGAGGTGAGAGGAGATAGGGGAATACATTTTGAGTTATGAAAAAGTTAATGCAAGAATAGATTTGAATATGATATGAGATGTATTTTGATTTTGTACTGTATGACCTCACCTTGAAACTTCAATAAAAAAATTATAATTGAAAAAAAAGAAGTAAGTGTCGGCCTGTATAGGCTGCCAAAATTAGCTCACATGGTTTGAACTGACAGCAAAGAACTTTGTTTTGATGGCTAGAGGTACGGTAGGCGTTCACAGGATACAGAAGTAAGTGTCGGCCTGTATAGGCTGCAAAAATTAGCTCACATGGTTTGAACTGACAGCAAAGAACTTAGCTTTTGATGGCTAGAGGTACAGTAGGCGTTCACAGGATACAGAAGTAAGTGTCAGCCTGTATAGGCTGCAAAAATTAGCTCACATGGTTTGAACTGACAGCAAAGAACTTCGTTTTTGATGGCTAGAGGTACGGTAGGCGTTCACAGGATACAGAAGTAAGTGTCGGCCTGTATAGGCTGCCAAAATTAGCTCCAATGGTTTGAACTGACAGCAAAGAACTTCGTTTCTGATGGCTAGAGGTACGGTATGCGTTCACAGGATACAGAAGTAAGTGTTGGCTTGTATAGGCTGCAAAAATTAGCTCACATGGTTTGAACTGACAGCAAAGAACTTCGTTTTTGATGGCTAGAGGTACGGTAGGCGTTCACAGGATACAGAAGTAAGTGTCGGCCTGTATAGGCTGCCAAAATTAGCTCACATGGTTTGAACTGACAGCAAAGAACTTCGTTTCTGATGGCTAGAGGTACGGTATGCGTTCACAGGATACAGAAGTAAGTGTTGGCTTGTATAGGCTGCAAAAATTAGCTCACATGGTTTGAACTGACAGCAAAGAACTTCGTTTTTGATGGCTAGAGGTACGGTAGGCGTTCACAGGATACAGAAGTAAGTGTCGGCCTGTATAGGCTGCCAAAGTTAGCTCACATGGTTTGAAATGACAAATATCCTGATATCCTGCATTCAGGATTGGCCTACACCAACCACACGCAAGGCGCTACAGCGATTCCTTAGATTTTCGAATTTCTACAGGAAGTTCATCAGAAACTTCTCTGCCATTGTGAGACCCCTCACACAGCTCACTAGCATTAAAAGACCATTCAAATGGTCAGATGAAGCAAATAAAGCTTTTCACTTGTTAAAGACAAGGTTTACTTCTGCTCCCATACTACGCCATCCAGACCCATCCCTCCAATACATTCTGGAAGTAGATGCGTCAAACATGGCAGTAGGAGCAATACTCTCCCAACGACCAACTCACACTTCACCACTTCATCCAGTCGCCTTCTTTTCTAAATCCTTAAGCAGTCCAGAGGTAAATTACCCCGTGGGTGAAAAGGAACTGCTTGCTATAAAATTGGCTCTGGAGAATTGGCGACATCTACTCGAAGGCACCCGATTACCAATACTTATATACACGGACCATAAAAATCTTCAATATCTTCAGACTAACAAAACTCTCTCTCACCGACAGGTACGATGGTCACTATTCTTTCTAAGGTTTAACTTCCTAGTGACCTACACACCTGCAGATAAGAACAAAAAGGCGGATGCACTATCACGACTAACTGAAGAAAACTACTTCGAAATCCCTTCCGTTCCTATAATACCTCACAAAGCATTATTGGAGTTGTCCGTTCCTTGAAGGAAGATGTTTTGCATGGTATAAGTTTGGATTCACCCCCACCTCAACTAAATACTGACGCAGAAGGCTTCCTCTACTACAACGACAAACTTTACATACCACCTACCATGCGCACCAAGATCTTGGAATTATCGCATGATGTGCCTATGGCAGGACATATGGGTATGACAAAGACTCTTAATCTGATTACCAGGCAATTCTGGTGGCCTGACATGAAAACATCTATACAAAAATTCGTCTCTTCATGCAATGTCTGTGCCAGGTCCAAAATTGACACTACGAGACCATCCGGTCTACTATGCAGTCTACCAATACCCCAAACTCCATGGGAAGTTGTGTCCTTGGACTTTATAGTAGAACTACCTCCTTCCAAAGGATTTAATACCATCTTAGTGTCAGTGGACCATCTGACAAAAATGGCACATTTCATTGCTATTCGCAGACTACCTTCGTCCAAACAAACGGCAGAACTCCTGATGAAACATGTCTTTAAGTTACATGGTATCCCAAAAACTCTTCTGTCTGACCGTGGATCACAATTTATTTCCAAGTTCTGGCAAGAACTATGTCACATACTACGAATTGAGCGGAAGCTCACTTCTCCTTACCATCCGCAGACCAACGGACAGACTGAAAGAGTCAACCAATGCATCGAGCAATATTTACGTTGTTACACTTCTTACCAACAGGATGATTGGGTGGATCTTCTCCCTCTGGCAGAATTTGCCTACAACAACGCAACCCACAGTACCACCAAGCAGAGTCCGTTCTACTTGAACTATGGGTTTCATCCCTCTATTCTTCCACCACGCATCCTTCCTTCAAATAACCCAGTAGCCTCAGACTATCTTACCCAAATAAAGGACTCTCTGGGTTTGCTTAATACTACCATTGCACACGCTCATAGTCAACAAAAGAAGTACTATGATCTTCGCAGAAGACCTTCTCCTCAGTATGCTATCGGGGACCTCGTTTGGCTCTCAACAAAAAATTTAAGACTGAAAATCCCTAGCAAAAAGCTTGGACCTCTGTTCTTGGGACCTTTCCCAATCAAGAAACTTATTGGAAAAGCTGCAGTACAGCTTACATTGCCAATAGACCTCAAAATACATCCCATTTTCCATGTGTCGCTACTGAAGCCCCATGTTCCTGACCAAGGAATAAGGCCTACTATCCCACCTCCTCCTCCTGTACAAGTTGAAGGTGGAGAAGAATATGAGATAAAAGAGATTCTGGATTCTCGTATCCACAGAAGAAGACTTCAATACTTAGTTCGATGGAAGAACTATGGGCCCCAAGACGACACCTGGCTAAACACCTCTGACATACATGCCCCTAGATTAATCCGCAATTTTCATGCGAAGTACCCAGACAAACCAGCTCCAGAGGCCTTCAGGAGCCGGCCTTAAGGGGGGGGGGGTACTGTAATGTTCTGGTACCTTTTGGATACCCTAATGACTCTTTTCCTAAGTGTATGTGCCCCACCATTCTCTTTTGGTAAGGTGCGCATACACCTTTAAGACTGATGCTGTCATCACTGAGCGCCGGACTGAACAGCTATTTAAATCACCAGCTTTCACTCACATGTGTTCGTTCAACCTGCTTTGTGCCTTGATGCTAACCTGTCTTGAAGCTCTCATGCTTGCAAGCATACCTCGCTGTCGGAACCACGCTGCGCTGATCCCTGTATCCCGCTACCGGATCATCCGCTCTTGCCGAACCTCTCCTCTGCTACATTGCTACTAGTGATAAGTACCCCACAGGGGAAACCTCTATAACCTTCATACTAAAGCTTACACTATCTAGCTCTGCATACTAAGGACTATTATTACATCTGCATTATCTAAGATTGCTAGCTCTTGAGCCTACTACCATCTGCTCTTGCACTGGGTTGGTCTCTCCTGTATGTTCACCTGCTACTCTATCATCTGCTACCATACATGATTGCTAACCTATCTGCATCCCATCTGCTACTATCTTACTTTCAAGAACATTTCCTTTCAAGTGTCTGTCATCTACCATCTCTACCCAACCTGTCTCTTCAGCCTATCATCACTGTGTTACTATATACATAAGTCACTCTAGGAACATCTTATTGAGTGTGTGTATTTACTTGCTGAATTGAGATCATCCACACATGATGAGTCTTGGGAGTTGGGATTGGTGTATCAGCATTTCTCTACATGACTACTGAAGTGGAATATTTCTGCAGCTGTAAATCCACATCATACATAAAACGCAGGAGCGTTACACATTTCCGCCATTTTGTGTTTTGTATCGGGGGTCTAAGTACATTGCCACCCAGTACTGGTCCTTGGCCTTTATGCGTTTTATACGGGGGTCCCCCTTAAAACACTTCAGCATGTAGGCCCCCATTCCCACTAAACTGGAAGTGGTATAGTGGCCCAGAAAGGTTTAAAGTATGTTCTTATTGCTCCTCCTCATCCCCCCAGCACCATCCTCCTCCTCTTACTCCTCTTCAGACTCCTGCTGTTTATTTGTCTCAGATGAAGTAGCACCCCCTGGGAATTAATCCAACATTGCGACTTCCTGATCTTCCTGCTCCGGCTCCTCGACAGCTTGATCAATGACACGACGCAATGCACGCTCCAGAAAGAAGGCGTAAGATATGATGTCACTTATGGCGCCCTGGCCGTGACTGACCAGTTTGGTGATCTCATCGAATGGCCACAGAAGTCTGCATGCATCCTGTATGAGCAGCCACTGGCGAGGTGAGAAAAACCCAAGCTCCCCAGAACCTGTCCTGCCTCCGAGTTCGAATAGGTAGTCATTAACTGCATGTTTCTGCTGGAGCAGCCTATCGAGCATACGCAATGTTGAGTTCCATTGCGTCAGTCAGTAACAAATAAGACGCCTGAGGGGCAGGTTGTGTCGCCGCTGAATCTCAGCAAGGCGAGCCATGGCTGTGTAAGATCTTCTGCCGCAAGACGTCCTGGACCCCAGGGTATTTGCCAAAGAATCGCTGCACCACCAAGTTCAGGACATGTGCCGTGCATAGCACGTGTGTTATTTTGCCCTGTTTCAGCGAGCTCAGCAGATTGGCACCGTTGTCGCACACCACTTTACCAACTGACAAATTCAGCGGTCTCAGCCACTGATCTGCCTGTGAACGCAAAGCTGAAAGGAGTGCAGGACCAGTGTGGCTCTTGGCTTCCAGGCACAACAGACACAGGACAGCATGGCAACGTCTCACCTGGCATGTGGAATAGGTTCTGGGGATCTTGGGCGGCGCAGGAGAAAAAACGGTAGCAGCGGAAGAGGAGGATTTAGCCGAGGAGGAGAGGGAGGATGTAGAAGGAGCAGAAGAAGAGGCAGGCCTGCTTGCAATCCGTGGCGGTACAACTAAATCTACACTGGTGCCATGGGTTACATGCTTAACGGCCATCAGAAGGTTCACATAGTGGGCAGTAAAAGTGATCTACCTTCCCTGCCCGTGTTTGCTAGACCATGTGTCTGTGGTCAGATGTATCTTGGCACCAACACTGTGTGCCAGAGATATATTCACTTGCCGCTTAACATGGTCATACAGCTCTGGAATGCCCTTTTGCGAGAAATATTTCCTGCCTGGGAACTTCCATTGTGGTGTTCCAATAGCCACAAATTCACGAAAGGCCTCCGAGTCCTCCAGTTGATATGGCAGTAGTTGGTGGGCTTAGAGTTCCGACAAGCCAGCAGTCAAACGTTGGGCAAGAGGGTTATCCGGCGTCATAATTTTTTTCCGCTCCAACATTTGGACCACAGAAGCCTGCCTTTTTCCAGAACAACGTGACGACGGCATCATGGAAGGTGGAGTGGAGTGGAAATGTGAGGAGAGAGGAGAAGGAGAAGGGGCTGGACGGTGAGAGCCTGGAGTGTGGCTTTGTGGGTTCTGACGGTGTTGCTCCTACTGGGCTCGGTGATGGGAGTTCAGGTGCCTTCTTAAGGCGGTTGTCCCTAGGTGAGTGTTGGGCTTACCGCGACTTATGCGTTGACTGCAAAGGCTGCAGATGGCAACACTGTTGACAGCAACGGACACATTAAAAAAAGCCCACACTGCAAAGCCGTATGCCGGCGTCCTGGGAGCACCAGATGTGACTGTACACGGTTGATGGCTCGCTCCTGATACATTTGCGGTCTGCTTTCTACCTTTTGTGCAATGCAAGTTCTGCCTGCCTCTCCTCCCTATCTGCCGGTCCTTCTCTCCCTCTGAACTCCCTTCTTCTTCCTCTCTTGTGGACACCCACGTGACGCCCATAGACTCGTTATCATCTACGTCACCTTCCCCACCACTAACATTCGAGATATCGGAGTAGGCAGCAAAAGTGGGGACTGACCTCCTTGGGCTGATCTGGGTACTGTCGTCAGACTTCTGAGTGGCGGCTGTTGCTACCTCCTCTTCCTGATCCGATGCAACAATGGCTGCACATCGCAAAAGTCTTGTGATGGATCGGAAAATAATTCCAGTGACTCAAGTGGAGGGTATGTGGTGGTGGTGGTGTCTTTGGCTGTGCACACAGCAGAGCGTGAAGAGGGTGCAGATAGAGAGGATGAGGAGGATGCAGAAGAGGAAGGCTGAGTGACCCTCTAAACCAAGTCTGGTGTGTCCTTTGTCGTAATTGCACGCGGCTTTTGAAACTTCACAGTTAGACTCCGACCTACTGCTCCTGCCCTACCCTTGCCACCCCTGTGTACATCTCTGCCTCTTCCTCTGCCTGTCATGTTTTTTAATTACCCTGTGACAAAAGTCTCTAGAGAATCACATTATATCTGGAAAAAGGTAGATAACACCCCGCTTCAATCTGTGGTATTGGGGGGGCCACAGGTTTATCACACCAGTTCTACAAATAATTGGCCAGTATCTGTTGTTAATATGTGTAGCACAGTTAACACAGCAAAAGAGGCCAAATTTTTGCAGGACTAAAATACAATCGTAGAAAAGTATACTGTTAAATAACACCCCGCTTTAATATGTGGTATTGGGGGGCCACTGGTTTATCACACCAGTTGTTGAACAAATTGGCCAGTGAGTTTAGCACTGTGTGTATCAGACTTCACACAGCAAAAGAGGCAATATTGTTGCAGGACACAAATACACTTGTAAAAGTATACTCAGATAACATCCCACTTCAATAAGTGCTATTGGGGGGCCTCTGGTCTATCACACCAGTTCTACAAATAATTGGCCAGTAACTGTTGTCACTGTGTGTAGCACGGTCAACACAGCAAGAGAGGCCACATTTTTGCAGGACTAAAATACACTCTTAGAAAAGTATACTGTTAAATAACACCCCACTTCAATATGTGGTATTGGGGGGGCCACTGGTTTATCACACCAGTTGTTGAAAAAAATGGCCAGTGAGTTTGGCACTGTGTGTATCAGACTTTACACAGCAAAAGAGGCAATATTGTTGCAGGACACAAATACACTTGTAAAAGTATACTCAGATAACACTCCACTTCAATATGTGCTATTGGGGAGCCACTGGTCTATCACACCAGTTCTACAAATAATTGGCCAGTAACTGTTGTCATTGTGTGTAGCACAGTCAACACAGCAAGAGAGGCCACATTTTTGTGGGACTAAAATACACTCTTAGAAAAGTATACTGTTAAATAACACCCCACTTCAATATGTGGTATTGGGGGCCACTGGTTTATCACACCAGTTGTTGAAAAAATTGGCCAGTGAGTTTGGCACTTCACACAGCAAAAGAGGCAATATTGTTGCAGGACACAAATACACTTGTAAAAGTATACTCAGATAACACCCCACTTCAATATGTGGCATTGGGGGGGGGGGGGAGACAGGTTTCTTACACCAGTTCTACAAATAATTGGCCAGTATCTGTTGTCACAGTTAACACAGCAAAAGAGGCCAAATGTTTGCAGGACTAAAATACACTCTTAGAAAATTATACTGTTAAATAACACCCCACTTCAATATGTGGCATTGGTGTAGTGTTTAAAAAATTGGCACTGTGTGTACCAGACTTCACTCAGCAAACTAGGCAATATTGTTGCCTGACACAAATACACTTGAAAAAATTTTCTCAGATAACACCCCATTTCAATATGTGGCATTGGGGGGGGGGGGGGCAATTGGTATATCACACCAGTTATAATACATTATAAGTGCTTTTGTCACTGTTTAGTGTTGCTGCAGAAACGCTCAGTCTCACCACCACACCTGTCACAAGGCTGCACAGTGTACAATAATAGTACTAATGCACTATAATATGCTTTCTACAAAGTATATTATACTGTGGATTACCCCCCCCCCACCTTTTAGTGCACTGCACAGCAATACCAAAAAATTTGCAGCCCTTTACATGACTTTTGTGGACATTGACAAAGCGATTTATGTGCGACTGCAGCCGATATCTAACTGCCCCTAAAGCAACCACAGGATACCTGGCCCTAATGTTAAAGAGACTGTAATAGACCCTAAAACGACATTGGAGCATTTTAAATGACTTTTGTGGACAACATTGACAAATCGATTTCTCTGCGACTGCAGCCGATATCTAACTGTCCCTAAAGCAACCACTGGATACCTGGCCCTAATGTTAAAGAGACTCTAATAGACCCTAAAACTACATTGGAGCATTTTAAATGACTTTTGTGGACATTGACAAAGCGATTTCTGTGCGACTGCAGCCAATCTCTAACTGCCCCTACAGCAACCACAGAATACCTCTCCCTAAGCTCAAAAGATACTAGACCTATACCGAAATACCAGCCCTGAGAAGGACTTTTGTGGACATTGACAGAGTGATTTGTGACTGCAGCCGATCTCCAACTGCCCCTAAAGCAACCACAGGATACCTCTCCCTAAGCTGAAAAGAGACTGTAGAAGGCCTATACTGAAATACCAGCCCTGGAAATGACTTTTGTGGATCTTCACAGCGCTATATGTGTCTAGCAAACTCTCCCTGACGAGCACAGCAGCCCTCTCCCTACACTAGCAGAAAACGGAATGTGAAATGGCCGCCAGGTCAGGTCTATTTATAGGGTAGGGGGACTGTCCATGTGCTGGAATGTTTCAATTGGCTGTCCGGTTCCACCTGACGGCTGTGTCATGGGTCAAAGTTCTCCCCAATGTAAACAAATATGGCCGCCGCGAACGGCGCCATGTGTCTGAAAATCTGGTGGGTAGCGAACAAGCAGAGTTTGCCGCGAACTGACCGCCGGGCGAACTGCAAGGCCATCTCTACTCATTGTTACTGTAAAGCATTAATTTGGTGGTCATTCTCGCATTATACTTGAGGAATAATATATTAACAGATTATTGATACATTGATCCTCAATTATATAGCAATATATATATATATCTCTATGCTTTGGGATTTTTCTTTCAGATCCGGAGTGCTGAATCTCATCCAGTTCAGGGCTGAGGATTCAGGATCTCTTTTATCATTGATCTCTTTATTGAGTGTTTTATGGAGACTGTTTGTGCATTCTTCTAAATACAAGTTAACCACTTAAGCCCCAGCCCTATTTCGGACACTTTTTGTTTACAAGTTAAAACTAGTATTTTTTCCTAGAAAACTACTTAGAACCCCCAAACATTATATATATTATTTTAGCAAAGACTCTGGAGAATAAAATGTCGGTCGTTGCAATAATTTTTGTCACGCGGTATTTGCGCAGCGGTCTTTAAAGCGCCATTTTTTTGGAAAAATTTTGAAAAATCACATTTCACTGCATTTAAAAAATACTAAACAGTAAAGTTAGCCCATTTTTTTTGTATATTGTGAAAGAACATGTCACGCCGAGTAAATAGATACCCAAAATGTTACGGTTTAAAATTGCGCCCCCCCCCCGTGGGATGACGACAAACTACGGTCAATAGAGATCTCAATCTGCGACGCTTTAAATTTATTTAACGGTTACCAGTTTAGAGTTAGAGTGTAGCTCTTTTTTTAAAATTATTGCCCACGCTCTGGCGATCGCGGCGATACCTCACATGTGTGGTTTGAACAGCGATTTCATTTGCTGCTCGACTTGCGTATACGTTTTTTTTGTGCGCGAGCTAACGGTGACGGGGGTGGTTACATTTTTTTTTTTTTCCCATTTATTTTATTTCTTTTTTTAACTTTATTACAGTTTTTTAAAAAAAAAAAAAATCTGATCACTTTTATTGCTGTCACAAGCAATGTAAACATCCCTTGTGACAGCAATATGTGTGACAGGTACACTTTATGGAGGGATCGAGGGTCTAAAAGACCTAGACCCCTCCACTACACTTCCCTGTATGCAAAACGCCAAAAACGGCGTTTTTGCATACAGCCGATTTTCAAATTTGCCGCCTTTTGCAGCACAGTAACCCGGAAGTGACGTCATGGACGCCGCCTCCGGGTTACGTCAACGGAGACCCGATCAATGCCGATTCCGGCATTCATCGGGACTCCATCCAGCCGGCGGACGGAAGGCGGCGGGAGGGGGGGGACGTCCCCTCCCGCCCCCCCGGGTACCGATCGAGCGGCTCCCGAGCCGCATCGGTCGGTACCGACGGAAAGCCAACCGTCGGCTTCAAACCACGGTACTGGGATGGTGTCTCTAGCTAGAGGCATCATCCCTGTACACTACCGCAAAGTTTACTGACGTAGCCCTACGTTAGTATGCGGTAAGTGGTTAAAACAAGTAAATCTGATTCTTTACCGCATTTTGGTAGTGTCTAATCATTCAATATGTCAGAACCTATAGTGTCAAGTGGGTTGGACAACACTCAGGGCAACAGAAGTGAGGAGGATGTGTAAGTACTTGGCCACTCCCCAGGGGGCAGAGCTACAATAGAAAATAATAGAATTAAAAAAAACAATAGATTAGAATACAATAGAATAGAATAGAAAGAATATAACCATTTCCCAAAATTTAAATAGAACCAATTTGAATAGAATAGAATGGAATAGAATAGAATAGAAAATAGCAGAATAGTATAGAAACCATAGAATAGACTAGATTAGAATAGAAAATATAACCATCTTCAGAAATTCAAATTTTGAATAGAATAAATTCTAATTTGAATAGAAAAGAATAGAATAGAATAGAAAATAAAATAATTGCATATAAAATAAAATAGAATAAACAAATAGAAAACAAATAGAATTAAGAAAAACAATAAAATAGAATAGAAACCATTTCCAAAATTTCAAATAGAATACATTTGCATTTGAATAGAATAGAAAGAATAGATTAGAAAAGGTAGATTATATTCTATTCCATTCTGTTGTTTTTTCTATACTATTCCGTTATTTTCTAATCTATTCTAATTTATTCTTTTCTATTCAAATTCGAATTGATTCTATTTGAATTTTGGGGAAATGTTACATTTTTCTATTTTATTGTTTTTTTTTGTTTTTTTTTAATGCTATTCTATTTCTATTTGATTCTGTTTCACTCTATTATATTCTATTCTTTTTTTGCTATTCTATTTTTTTGTATTCTATTCCTTTATTTTCTATTCTATTTTATTCTCTTTGTAACTTGGAAAACAAACTGAAAACTATTCAAATTTGAAAACGTTTTAAATTCAAATTAGAAAACTATTAGAATCAATTGGAATAAACAAAACAGATTCCAAAATGGATTAAACAAATTCAACTAAATTCATTTATTTAAATAACTAATCGAAACGAAACACATTTTTTCATTTTGTACATGTCTACCTCACTCTACCCTACCTCCTGGAGGTAGACGTCTTGGATGTTGCTATTGGAGTGATCTTATTACAGCACCAAGGGCCTAAAGCTTTGCTCCCCCCAGTAGCCTTCTTTTCAAGAAAATGAAGTCCAGTGAAGTGGGTGACTGCAGCCACATGCTAATGAAAGAGAACCCATGTGCCAGTGTTGGCACACATGTCAGGAGATGCCAACCCCTGATGTAGAGAATAATTACATTCATTCCTGGGGGAGAAATTCATTTTCTTTCTGGTAACATTCTTCTCTTCTTCTACAGATTGTCCTATAATCACCTGACAGACAGTTCCTGCCCCCACCTGGCATCTGTAATAAGAAATAATCAGACACTGAGGACACTAAACCTGTCTCTGAACAATCTGGGGGGTCCTCATTTCAGGGATCTGATGGAAGCTCTGACAACAAGCCGGATAGAGGAATTACTGTGAGTATAACAGGACTGACTGAGACAATCATATTCCGGGACAGGTTTATATCCAAACCCCATAAATAATAATAATCATAGTAAATAATAATAATGCTGTAATTGTATGGATTTCCCTTTTGTCCCAGTATATAACCAATCCCGGACTGTTGTCTAATTCTTGGATGTTATCACACTCTGTTATCAGCCATGAAAGAGACATTTAATAAAACCCTCTTACAAATCTGATATTTCTTTGGTTTGGTAACTAGTTAAATAGATTAGATTATAGGAGGTCATACACGGGGAATCTGATCTCACTGCAATCACCAATGAGCTTCCTGTCACCTGACCTGACCGTCTGCTTTTCAGTGTTGGGGATCTCCCCATTACTCCATATGAGTACAGAATTCTTGTCAGCAGAGATAAATAGAATATCAGATAAAATCAGATTATAATCATCTTGTCCAATCACTAGCAATGCTGATTCCTGCCTCTCACTGTCTGCTGATAAGCTTCATGCCCCATACACAAGGATATAATAGCACAATAGGAGTCATGTCAGTGGTATTCTGTGCCCATATGGGGATATATCTGTCTCTGCACATGGATGATAATATTAGGGAGGTCTACTCCATTATAACATTTTTTTTATAAAATTCTATTTCCTGGAGTTTATAAAGTGATCTCATATAAATGATTCCAAAAAAGAGAAATGAGTTCCATGTATGTAGAGAATAGTTACATTCATTCCTGGGGGAGAAATTAATTTCCTTCTGGTAACATTCTTCTCTTCTTCTACAGATTGTCCTCTAATCACCTGACAGACAGTTCCTGCCCCTACCTGGCATCTGGAATAAGAAATAACCAGATACTGAGGATGCTGATCCTGTCTGGGAACAATCTGGAGGGTCGTCATTTCATGGATCTGATGGAAGCTCTGACAACAAGCCGGATAGAGGAATTACAGTGAGTATAACAGGACTGACTGAGACAATAATATTTTGGGACAGTTTTATCTCTAAACCACATAAAAAATATAGAAATATGATGATGTCACGAAAATCCATCTTTAGGCTCCATAAATATCCAATATCAGACTGTTTTTTTTAGTCACTTCAGCCCCGGAAAATTTACCCCCCTTCCCGACCGGGGCGTTTTTTTTGTGATATGGAACTGCTTTGCTTTAACAAACAATTGTGCAGTCATGCGGTGCTGTACCCAAATAAAATTGATGTCCTTTTTTCCCCATAAATTGATCTTTCTTTTGGTAGTATTTGATCACCTCTGCGGTTTTTATTTTTTGTACTATAAACAAAAAAATACTGACAATTTAAAAAAATATATATTTTTTACTTTCTGCTAAAAAAAAGATATTCAAGAATAAAAAAAAAAAAATGGAAAAAAAAATCACATTGATTCATCAATTTAGGCCAATATGTATTCTGCTACATATTTTTGGTTTAAAAAAAATCCTAATAAGCGTATATTGATTGGTTTGCGCAAAAGTTATCGCGTCTAAAAACTATGGAATATATAGTATCTCTCAAAAATAAGTACACCCTCTCACCTTTTTTGTAAATATTTTATTCTATCTTTCATGGGACAACACTGAAGAAATGACACTTTGCTACAATGTAAAGTAGTGAGTGTACAGCTTGTATAACAGTGTACGGTAAATTTGCTGTCCCCTCAAAATAACTCAACACACAGCCATTAATGTCTAAACCGCTGGCAACAAAAGTGAATACACCCCTAAGGGAAAATGTCCAAATTGGGCCCAATTAGCCATTTTCCCTCCCTGGTGTCATGTGGCCCATTAGTGTTACTGAGGGCCTAATTCACTATACCTCCATTATGCGATTGCATTAATTTTAACGCTATGGCGAATGGGAGAAAGCGTGATCAAATTCAATATACTGAAGGGAGAAAATGCTGCTGCAGGTGTGTGATGGTAGCTTGGAGGTGGAATATCCCACAGAGTGCTGGCCCTGGCCTGTGGAAAACTTGTAAGAAAAGAAACGGACGCACATCCAGGAATTCCAATTGTCTTTAATTTCCAAAGTGCTGACAAAGTGATGACACCAAAGACACCAACATAGGGTCGCGTAGACGCGTTTCATACATACATTTTGTGCTTAATGATTTTCATTTCATTCATTCACTTTCATTCATTAGTCAACTGGTGCGTTCACGTTAGCCACGAACAGACACAATTAATTACTCTGCTGGGCATTTCCTTTACTGGGTGGGTGTAGGATAACCTATGTTATATAAAGGCATGGTCTACACTGGATTAGTTGGCCTGTGAAAAAGCCACATGTCTTTCTATCTGAATTGGCCTTTTCTGATTTTTATTTTTGGGGGGGGGGGGGGGGGGTATTTGCTGGCATGCCTAAGGACCCATACCCCAGTAAGGCTTTTGTGGATGAATACTTTTCACTCTCTAAAGGTTTTGTATTGTTTTTGCAAAGTGTGTTTTTCTCAAATCTGTACATGTGTTTTTTGTTTTCATACCTCTGTGTAGCTGTATCTTCTAGTGATTTGATAGTGGTTTGAATGGAAAGGTAGGTTCATGCAAGCACTAACCATAAATGTATGTTAGGTATGTATTATGCTAAGGTGTGTACAACTTATTTGGCTTGACCCTTGTAGATTGTAAGCTCTATATCCATGTATCCCACGTTTATCTTTGCACTGTAATTTGAATAAATAATTCTTTAAGGGGGGGGTGCATTTCACATGCCTGCTTCAGTGATTCATGATGTCTATACATGTTTAATAAAGCTTATTTATTTCTACAAAGCTCATGTTTATTTTTTTCTTATTTGTCTCTATTTAATTGTGTATTTTATATGGGTTTTCTGTCTTTTGAATTGTATCCATTTTGCGGCGTTCGGAAACAACACTATTAGAGTGTGCAAATGTGTGTATGTATGTATATATGTGTGTGTGTGTGTGTGTGTATATATATATATATATATATATATTAAGGAAAATAGTTTTGATACTTACCATAATTTTCCTTTCCTGGATCCCCCTCGTGTCCGCCTACTATGGGTCAGCTCTGCCCCTCTAAACCCTTTAGGACAACCTCAAACTAGCCTTTAAAGTGCGTCTGTCTCCCCTAGAAAACTGTTCCCTTACAAGCCTCGCGACAGAGACCTGGGTGGGAAATCCTCGGCTGACATTAGGAGGCTCCAGGAAAGGAAAATTACGGGGTGTATGAAAACAATTTTCCTTATTCCTGGACCTCCTCATGTCAGCCTACTATGGGATGTAACAAGCAATATAATTTTAGGAAGGGAGGAAATAAAGAGTACAAAATAACTCAACCTGCTGTCTAAACCTATTTACCCGAGAGACAGCCGCAGAAAATCATATGAAGAAGTTCATCAGAAGGCAGCAAGGTCAGGACCAATTTTTAGTGGAGAATGAAAGTGTTTGTCAGCATAGCCCGATACTTACACTCTACTTCTGCAACCCCCTGACCTATATGCTCAAGGAACTGCCCAAGTTTTGTGCAATGTGCTGTAATTTCTGAAGACAGAGGAAGCCGCAGGGAGCTAGTCAAACTGAACCATTCTGACTGTTCAGGAAGAACTAACCCATGCTAACGCCGTGAAACTCCCCTAAACCTACTTGGGACACCAAGTGGTTATTCCCCTTGAAAAGACCAAACTGATCCCAAGTAGCCCGAAGGGGGGGAAGGATCAGGTTGAATTCCTTTTCATATTCTCTCTTTCATCTTCTGAAAAAGCAGGAAGAGTGGTATCTCAGTTTGCTTGGAATATAGTCCATGAAATATTGGAACTTGGGAAAAATCCATCTGGCTGAAAAGACCTAAAGAAGACCTTGTTTGTTTGTTTTTTTTTTTTTTTTTTTTTTTTTACAAAAACGCACAATCCTGATACTCTCTAGAGAAGCAAGTATCCATTGCCACAGGATGTATGGTTTTCATCATACCCTAACCAATTTGGTGGCACACAACAAAATCTAAACCTGAAGGAGACAAGGAATCCCAATTCTTCCGCGAAGAATCACAGAAGACGACTGCCACCTGTGGTGATAAGTGGAATTTCTTAATTCTGCAATATGGAGCCTATTTTCCCTCTGGCAATATAAACTGATCACTGGTACCACATTTCAACCTAGAGACCATCCATTTCTACCTTCCAAAATCTGGATGGAAATTCTAGTCTCCTGGAGTATGAAATCATGGCAGCACAATAGTAGAAATGGTCAACGAATCCTTGGAATCATCCTAAAAATCAGCAGAGTTGGAGGGAAAAAACAGCACTGGGTGGAGCTTCCACATTTTAGCCAGGGCACCCTGACCTACGGTCTGAGAGTCCCAGGACTAGGAAAAGTAGAAAGGACAAACCACACTTGTTCCAGGTTGAGAGTCAATTCACAGGGATCTATGAATTTTCTGGTCAATCAGACTGGTAAAACTGACCCTGGAAGATTTAATACCCTCCAAGATAAAACCTGCACTCGGGACATAGGATAAAATCAACACGATACACTCTAGAGTGGTAGACTCCTGACTCCCTCTTGATGGACTAAGCAAATTACCATGGTTCTGTGGTCTGAAAAACACCCCCCTGACCTCCTAAAAGAGACCGAATTGCTATCAGAACAAATCACACTGCCTCTGGTTTCAACAGACTCAAACTTAAGGTTGAGTCTTGCTATCTCTAATCCTTGGCATAAAGACCCATACACTGAGCACCCCAGTCCCAAGGACTGCCTTGTGTAGACACTAGTTTGGAGTGGCAAGACTGAGATAAAAAAACACAAAACCATCAACCATACTCTCCTTCCCAACTCCAGCTAAAGAAAAAAGGAGGTGAAACTATGTTCCAGAGACAAACCTCTAAACCCCAGAAATAGGCAAGTTATTTGCTCCAAGACTGAGACACCCTGTCTACTGAAGAAACCGAGGCGTATACATTGCCTGAGTTTGCAGGAACTGCCCCACCTGACATTACCCTAGGACTAAGGCCTGTTACAGAAAAGAGCAGTACCAGGAAAAGAGAGAGCTATCAGTAAGAAAAGAGCCCCTGTCCTGAGCTGTGTGTAGGAATATCTAGATATTCAAAAAGGTGAGTTAGTCCCAGAGACGATCTCTGGAGGTTCTGGCCCATCCAGATCTTTTTGGGTCAGTCAATAGAGCCCATGCCAATTGTAACCTAACAAGAAGTCACCACAAGATCACACAAAGACTCTAAGGCTAGTATTGGGCCTAGCCTCCTAGCACCCACGGCACTGGCGAGAGGCAGAGGATCAATACAAGTGGGCTAATGGAACTGGGAAGAACCACCTCTCAGAATTGAAGAATGGCAATCTCATTGTCGAGAAAAAATAAATTCAAGTCATCTACTTCACCGCTTGCCCCTTGCCAATCCAGGCATGATGGAGGATAGGAAGACCAAGCAAGCACACATCACTTGCTAATAAACTGAGCCTGTCCTCCACCTTCCTCCTGCATAAAATGCTCAGGATTCCAGGCCCCAGAAGGATAGGCATGACCTTAACTAGCACTGAACAGCGATCCAGGACTAAGTAGACTGAATTCAATTCTACTAAAAATTGACAAGATGAAAGCTCTCGAGAGTCCTGCAGGCTAAGGCGTTATCTAGCAGCAGTGCTCCTACTTAGCTATAAGCAGGATATCACTGAGGCAACAAATGCCCTAAGGATAGATAGTACCTCCAAGAGGGTTCTGGGGTGGGTGCCATGACCAAAAAGCATACCAGGACCCAGAAGGATGGACATGACCTTCGCTTGCAATGAACAGTGATCCAGGACTTAAGTAGACTGAATTGGAATCTACTATAAATTGACAAGATACTCCAAGCTCTAGAGGGTCTTGCAGGCTAGAACGTTACCTAGCAGCAGCACCCCTACATAGCTATCAGCAGGATATCACTTGAGGAAATAAATGCCATAAAGATTGATAGTACCCTCAAGAGGGTTCTGGGGAGAATGCCAACCAAAAAACACACCATGACCTAGGCCAAGTCATTGTCTACTAGAAAACCTGAGAAGTGCTGGCGAACCCAGACTATAGGAATATGTAGACTAGCATCTGCTAAGTCCAGAAAAAGGCACCAGTGTCCCTTCCTCACCACTAGTGTTGAGCGAACACGGACTGTATTATTCGTGTTCGTACCGAATAATTGGATTTTATTTACCCGAACACGGACACGGACACTTTACTGTATATTCGGGTAAAAATCTGTGTTTGGTCGTTTTATTTCCGGGTTTTGCATGCTTGGGCGCTCTTTTCATGGCGGGCTTTCAACAGCCAATCAACAAGCGTTTAACTGGTGTGCCTTAAGCCATCCCAGCCATGCCTGCAAATGTATCAGTAGCTGTGATTGGCCGTCTGAAGCATGTGACCAAGTCTTTATAAGTTCGAGGCAGCGCCGCAGCGGCTTTATTCTGCTGCTTAGATCAGGGACAGAGCACACATCAACGTGATGGCTGCTGATTAGGGAAAGACAGGCAGGAAAAAAACATTTGTGTCCGGATAGAATTGAGGGACAGGTCGGAGTGTTTTAGGAAGGGCGAGTTGTAGGCATTTTAGGGATAGAGTCTGCTGAATTTTAGGGAAAGGGTGTTCTACAAACTACAATCGATATTGCTGTGTGGGGTGGGGTCTGCACTTAGTCCTGATCTACGATCTCTTCTCAATCCTGTTAGGGATAGAGTCTGCAGAATTTTAGGGAAAGTGTGTTCTACAAACTACAATCGATATTGCTGTGTGGGGTCTGCACTTAGTCCTGATCTACGATCTCTTCTCAATCCTGTTAGGGATAGAGTCTGCAGAATTTTAGGGAAAGTGTGTTCTACAAACTACAATCGATATTGCTGTGTGGGGTGGGGTGCAGTCCCGATCTACGATCTTTTATCAATCCTGTTAGGGATAGAGTCTGCAGAATTTTAGGGAAAGTGTGTTCTACAAACTACAATCGATATTGCTGTGTGGTGTGGGATAGGAGATAGGCAGGTGTCAGTGATCCACATCCATTTTTCTGTGTGTGGGCTGCAGTGAACACAATCTTTTTGGGGTGCAGTGAACACAATCTTTTTGGGGTGCAGTGAACGAAATCCTTTTGGGGTGCAGTGAACACAATCTTTGTGGGGTGCAGTGAACACAATCTTTTTGGGGTGCAGTGAACAAAATCCTTTTAGGGTGCAGTGAACACAATCTTTTTGGGGTGCAGTGAACAAAATCCTTTTGGGGTGCAGTGAACACAATCTTTGTGGGGTACAGTGAACACAATCTTTGTGGGGTACAGTGAACAAAATCCTTTTGGGGTGCAGTGAACACAATCTTTGTGGGGTGCAGTGAACAAAATCATTTTGGGGTGCAGTGAACACAATCTTTGTGGGGTGCAGTGAACACAATCTTTTTGGGGTGCAGTGAACAAAATCCTTTGTGGGGAGCAGTGAACACAATCTTTGTGGGGTGCAGTGAACAATCTTTGTGGGGTGCAGTGAACACAATCTTTGTGGGGTGCAGCGAACAAAATCCTTTTGGGGTGCAGTGAACACAATCTTTGTGGGGTGCAGTGAACACAATCTTTGTGGGGTGCAGTGAACAAAATCATTTTGGGGTGCAGTGAACACAATCTTTGTGGGGTGCAGTGAACAAAATCCTTTTGGGGTGCAGTGAACACAATCTTTGTGGGGTGCAGTGAACACAATCTTTGTGGGGTACAGTGAACAAAATCCTTTTGGGGTGCAGTGAACACAATCTTTGTGGGGTGCAGTGAACAAAATCCTTTTGGGGTGCAGTGAACACAATCTTTGTGGGGTGCAGTGAACAAAATCATTTTGGGGTGCAGTGAACACAATCTTTGTGGGGTGCAGTGAACAAAATCCTTTTGGGGTGCAGTGAACACAATCTTTGTGGGGTACAGTGAACACAATCTTTGTGGGGTGCAGTGAACAAAATCCTTTTAGGGTGCAGTGAACACAATCTTTGTGGGGTACAGTGAACACAATCTTTTTGGGGTGCAGTGAACAAAATCCTTTTGGGGTGCAGTGAACACAATCTTTGTGGGGTACAGTGAACACAATCTCATACTTCTGAAGATTTGAGGGTGCTGCCTGTTCCATACTCCTCCTACTCCTCATCCATCCTTTTAGGGGTACAAACAATAGTAATTGGGGCCTAGTGTGGTGGTGTACGTGTGAGATACATACACTTTTTTTGATCATATTTCCTATTCCGCTATTCGATAAAAACCTTTGGGGAACAATTAAATTGCAGGACAGTCTGTGTCGGTAGGTGTGAGATCCACCTTTCCAAGTTTTTGGGGTTCATCTCATACTTCTGAAGATTTGAGGGTGCTGCCTGTTCCATACTCCTCCTACTCCTCATCCATCATTTTAGGGGTACAAACAATAGTAATTGGGGCCTAGTGTGGTGGTGTACGTGTGAGATACATACACTTTTTTTGATCATATTTCCTATTCCGCTATTCAATAAAAACCTTTGGGGAACAATTAAATTGCGGGATAGTCTGTGTCGGTACGTGTGAGATCCACCTTTCCAAGTTTTTGGGGTTCATCTCATACTTCTGAAGATTTGAGGGTGCTGCCTGTTCCATACTCCTCCTACTCCTCATCCATCCTTTTAGGGGTACAAACAATAGTAATTGGGGCCTAGTGTGGTGGTGTACGTGTGAGATACATCCACTTTTTTTGATCATATTTTCCATTCCGCTATTCAATAAAAACCTTTGGGGATCAATTAAATTGCGGGATAGTCTGTGTCGGTACGTGTGAGATCCACCTTTCCAAGTTTTTGGGGTTCATCTCATACTTCTGAAGATTTGAGGGTGCTGCCTGTTCCATACTCCTCCTACTCCTCATCCATCCTTTTAGGGGTACAAACAATAGTAATTGGGGCCTAGTGTGGTGGTGTACGTATGAGATACATACACTTTTTTTGATCATATTTCCTATTCCGCTATTCAATAAAAATCTTTGGGGATCAATTAAATTGCGGGATAGTCTGTGTCGGTACGTGTGAGATCCACCTTTCCAAGTTTTTGGGGTTCATCTCATACTTCTGAAGATTTGAGGGTGCTGCCTGTTCCATACTCCTCCTACTCCTCATCCATCCTTTTAGGGGTAGAAACAATAGTAATTGGGGCCTAGTGTGGTTGTGTACGTGTGAGATACATACACTTTTTTTTTGATCATATTTTCTATTCCGCTATTTAATTAAAACCTTTGGGTATAAACAATTAAATTGCGTGATAGTCTGTGTCGGTACGTGTGAGATACACCTTTCCAATTTTTGGGGCGCATCTCATACTGCCGAGGTTTTGAGGGTGCTTCAGTCTGCCTCCTGCCTGCTCCTCCTACTCCTCTTCCTCATCCTGCCTTTAGGGTACAAAAAATTGTAATCGGCGGGGCCTAGTCTGTGTTTGTACGTGTGAGATACACCTTTTAAATTAGTTTGGCGCATCTCCTTCCCCCGCCAAGGATTGCAGGGCACTTCAGTTTGCCTCCTGTTCCCAACTCCTCCTACTCCTCTTCCATATCCTCCCTTTAGGGTAGAAAAAAATGTAATCGGGCCTAGTCTGTGTTTGTACGTGTGAGATACACAGTTTTTTATCCTATTCCGCTATTCAATATACACCCTTTTGGTGTAAAAAACATTAAATTGCAGCATAGTTTGCATATTTGACTGTGAGATACACCCGTGCGATACTGTTGTTGTTTTGTTCCGCTATTCAATAAACACCTTTCTAGGGCAAGATCTTAAATTTCAGAAATATGAGGAGACCGTCAAATAAGGGCCGTGGCCTGGGTCGTGGTGCTGCTGGTAGAGCTCCTGTTGCAAGGAGAGGATGTGGTCGATCTGTGCCAGCTACACGCACAAGTCAAACACCTTCCTCAAGTGTGAGTAGGCGACAGAACCTGCATCAGTATTTGGTAGGGCATCATGCGCCTCTAGACGTGATGAGGCCTGAAGAAGTACAGGCGATAGTAGATTGGGTTGCTGACAGTGCCTCCGGTTCCTTCACATTGTCTCCCACCCAGTCTACTGCAGAAAGGTCAGAGTTGGCACCTGCAGCCAATGTCCAACCGTCTTTCACCACACCCCCTTGCAAATCAGGCAAGCAGTCTGAGCCCCAATCCATACAGCAGTCTCTTCTTCTTTTTGAGGACTCTGTCAGCAGGGTTTCCCAGGGCCATCCACCTAGCCCTGCCCCAGAAGTTGAAGAGATTGAGTGCAGCGATGCCCAACCACTTATTTCTCAAGATGAGTACATGCAAGGACCATCGCAGCACGTCTCCGATGATGACGAAACGCAGGTGCCAACTGCTGCGGCGTTCAGCATTGTGGAGACCGACAAGGAGGGCAGGGGTGAAGACTGGGTGGAAGATGATGTGGAGGACGATGAGGTCCTCGACCCCACATGGAATGAACGTCATGCAGGTGACCTGAGTAGTTTGGAGGAAGAGGCGGTGGTTGCACAGAGCCACCAGCACAGCAGAAGAGGGAGCAGGGTGCAGAAGCGGAGCGGCCGTGCCCTAGACACTACGCCTGCTACTGCCCAACGCAGCAAGGGAACAAGCGCACCAAAGTCAGCTCAAAAGAGTTCTCTAGCGTGGAAGTTCTTTAGAAAATGTGCTGATGACAGGACACGAGTGGTTTGCACCCTGTGCAATCAGAGCCTGAAGCGAGGCATAAACCTTCTCAACCTGAGCACAACCTGCATGATCAGGCATCTAAGTGCAAAGCACGAGCTGCAGTGGAGTACACACCTTCAAAACCAAGAAACGTCTCTGGCTCATCCTGCTTCCTCTTCTGCTGCAGTCTCGGCCGCTCCAGCCACATCTGTAGTCATACCGGCACCTGCCACCCCGCAAACAGACGATCTGTCAGCAACACCACCACCTGGGTCACCAACAACCATCTCCACAATGTCCCGTGGAAGCGTTCAGCTTTCCATCTCCCAAACACTTGAGAGGAAGAGGAAGTACCCCCCTACCCACCCGCGATCCCTGGCCCTGAATGCCAGCATTTCACAATTATTGGCCTTTGAAATGCTGTCATTCCGTCTGGTGGAGACGCACAGTTTTAAAAAGCTTATGTCGGTGGCTGTCCCACAGTACCACTACTTTTCCAGGCAAGCCATCCCTTCCCTGCACAACCAAGTGGGGGAAAAAATCAGGTGTGCACTGCGCAACGCCATCTGTGCCAAGGTCCACTTAACTACCGATATGTGGACCAGTAAGCACGGTCAGGGGCGTTATATCTCCCTAACGGCACACTGGGTAAATGTAGTGGCGGATGGGCCTGAGGCGGATAGCAATTTGGCGCACGTCCTTCCACCACCGAGGATTGCAGGGCGCTTCAGTTTGCCTCCTGTTCCTAACCCATCCTACTCCGCTTCCTCATCCTCTACCGCCTCCTCATCCGGACAGCGTAACACCTTCACCACCAACTTCAGCACGGCCAGGGGTAAACGACAGCAGGCAGTTTTACAACTTGCCTGTTTGGGGGACAAACCACACACCGCGCAGGAGTTGTGGAGGAGCATGGAACAGCAGACAAATGAGTGGTTGCTGCCAGCGAGCCTCAAGCCCGGCCTGGTGGTGTGCGATAACGGGCGAAATCTCATAGCAGCTCTGGGCCTAGCCGGTTTGACGCACATCCCTTGCCTGGCGCATGTGCTGAATTTGGTGGTGCAGAGGTTCCTTAAAAACTACCCCGATATGTCAGAGCTGCTGCAGAAAGTGCGGGCTGTCTGTGCGCACTTTCGGCGTTCTCACCCTGCTGCTGCTCGCCTGGCAGCGCTGCAGCGTAACTTCGGCCTTCCCGCTCACCGCCTCATATGTGACGTGCCCACAAGGTGGAACTCCACCTTGCACATGCTGCAAAGACTGTGCGAGCAGCAGCAGGCCATAGTGGAGTTTCAGCTGCAGCACGCACGCGTGAGTCGCTCTGCGGAACAGCACCACTTCACCACCAATAACTGGGCCTCCATGCGAGACCTGTGTGCCTTGTTGCGCTGTTTTGAGTACTCCACCAACATGGCCAGTGGCGATGACGCCGTTCTCAGCTTAACTATCCCACTTCTATGCCTCCTTGAAAAAACAATTCGGGCGATGATGGAAGAGGATGTGGCACAGGATGTGGAGGAGGAGGAGGATGAAGAGGTAACATTTCCAAGGCTTTCAGGGCAGTCATTCGCAAGGGGCTCCGAGGGTGGTTTGCACACACAAACGCCAGGAACACAATTGTCCAGCAGGGGCACAGTTCTGGAGGATGAGGAGGAGGAGGAGCTGGAGGAGGAGATGGAACCATGTTCACAGCAGGGTGGCACCCAGGCCAGCTCATGGCCATCACTGGTGCGTGGCTGGGGGGATACAGAGGACACGGACGATACACCTCCCACAGAGGACAGCCTTTTGTTGCCTCTGGGCAGCCTGGCACACATGAGCGATTACATGCTGCAGTGTCTCCACAACGACCGCCGAGTTGCCCACATTCTAACTTGTGCTGATTACTGGGTGGCCACGCTGCTGGATCCCCGTTACAAGGACAACGTACCGTCCTTAGTTCACTCACTGGAGCGCGATCGCAAGATGCGCGAGTACAAGCGCACGCTGGTAGACGCGATGCTGCTGGCATTCCCATCTGACAGCGGGGCCACAGTGGAAGCACAAGGCAGAGGAGGAGGAGGAGGAGGAGGTCGCCAACGCAACCAGGGCACCGCCAGCACCTCAGAAGGCAGGGTTAGCATGGCCGAAATGTGGAAAAGCTTTGTCAGCACGCCACAACAAACAGCAGCACCAGCAGCTCAGATGGAACGTCTTAGCAGGAGGCAGCATTTTACCAACATGGTGGAGCAGTATGTGTGCACACGCCTAGACGTACTGAATGAGGGGTCTGCCGCCTTCAACTTCTGGGTCTCCAAGTTGGGCACATGGCCTGAGCTTTCCCTTTACACCTTGGAGGTGCTGGCGTGCCCTGCAGCCAGTGTATTATCTGAACGGGTATTTAGCACGGCTGGGGGCGTTATAACAGACAAGCGCAGCCGCCTGTCCAGAGACAATGTGGACAAGCTCACGTTCATTAAAATGAACCAGGCATGGATCCCACGGGACTTTTCCGTACCTTGTGCAGAATAGCAATGGATACCGACCTTACCCACCCATTGTTCCATTTTTGCTCTTTCTCACTCTTTTGGGGTGTACCCTCATTTAAAATTTGTGAAAAGAAGCAGTGTTGGCTACCTCGTCCTCCTCCTCAGGGCCAGATTAACGTAGGGGCTATTGGAGCTGCAGCTCCAGGCCCCTACCTTTTATATAGGCCCCGGGTTGGCCATATTCACTGTTACCGCACTTCTGTCACTTGTAAACACAGAAGTCTGGCTTCTATGCTCGTTTCCCCAGGCAGCACCCTCAGAACCTCCCCACACAGCGCGAAGGCCGGACAAGGAGGGACAGTTGCCGATGCATGGATGTGTTTATGGGCTTCAGAGACAGCATCCCATGTTGAATTAGGCATGCATGGCTGCACCCTTCCTCCTCTGGGTGCATGCCAAGGCACGGCCCTTAAGGCCCTTCAAAATCCTCAGCACCAAGCCCATGATGCTCTTAATCCGGCCCTGGTCCTCCTCCACCGCCGCTTCCACCTACACCGCCCATAGGTGTGCGCAGCCTATTGCATTAGGGTGTGCACCCCAAAGTTTAAATACACATGCATGTGTTTGCCTACATGTACATGGCCCCGATACATTACTCTCCCTGCTGGCAAAGAGAAATAGAGCAGAGCAGGTCCGAGGGAGATCTTTCCCATCTCCTCACTGGCAAACAGAGTGATAATGCTATGTGCCCTAGGTGATTAGGGTGTGCCCAGGCACACCCGGCACACCCTGTGTGCACGCCTATGACACCGCCACATCCACCACCACCTCAACCTCCCTCCTACTCCATATGGGCCTCGTCCTTCAGAGATGAAGAACATTGTTTTATTTTTCTGTTTTTTTTTTTTTGTTTTTTTAAGTTATTTCCCTATCCACATTTGTTTGCAGAGCACTTGCCATGCTCTTAATTACGTTTTGCTGCCATTTGCAGCACTCTAGCCCTTTCCTTTGGTGTTTTACAGCCATTTTAGTGCCTGAAAGTTCGGGTCCCCATTGACTTCAATGGGGTTCGGTGTCCGGGAAAAGTTCGGTAAAAGTCCGGGACACGGACCCGGACTTTTTTTTAAAGTTCGGCCGAACCCGTCGAACACGGACATCTAGGTGTCCGCTCAACCCTACTCACCACCTGAATAATGGTTTTCCAGGATTCTGTCATGAAGACAGGAACCTTCATAAACCCATCCACGTGCTTAGCACTAAGATAAATCCAAAGCCCCTCCGATTTTTTGCGAACCAAGAGAGGGAATGAATATTTGTGCTCCACCTCTGCATCTGTATCGAAAGAGTACCCTGAGCCACAAATCCCTCCTTTAAACTGTTGACAGATTGGTGGAGCATGGGAGCTATGGTAAGGAACAAGAAACTGCTGCAGGGATGAGAACATTTAGCTATCATTGATACTCAAAAAGTTAAAAAGGTCTGCCAGGGTATGGGAGGCAATGCAAATATTGTACACTGCCTTCTTTTTAAAACCTGCATTTGACCGTAGCCCTAGAGCAAGTTAAACCAGGGTAGCCAACCGCGGCCCTGCAGCTGATCCAAAACCACAAACCCCCTAATGCCTCTGCCTTGAGGAGGCATGCCTATGGCTGTTAGAGTTTTGCAGAGCCTCAAGATGCAGAACATGTAAGGGCCCCATGGACTTAGAATGGTGAACTGTCCCCCCACAGCTCTGGGATGACTTGACCCAGAAACCTAGAGAAGCTAAGTGTACAATAATCGGTATTACTGCCCTCTGCTGGTTAAGAGGTATATGTGCTGCTGTACAGAACCTGGTATTCCCAGGTAGCGATGGACGAACATCGGCCGGGCCGGTTCACGAACGTCATTGTCTTTAATGGGAGGCGAACCTTAAAAACCTTTAGGTCATATTTGCAGCCACAAAAGATGTACTAGCTGTGCTCAAATAGTCCCAGCACATGGACAATGTTATAACAGAAGTATTGCAATTGGAAAAGTTGCCCTAAAATTTTTTTTCTTTTTTTACAGCAAATTTTCATAAATCAGCCAGAACTGACAGCAGCCGGTAAATACATGTCAAATACATATAGGGTCCATTCACACATCTGTAAAATGGGTCCGCATCCATTCCACAATTTGGCGGAACCTTTACAGACCCATTGATTTTCAATTCCAGTCTGAAAAATTAGGCATTCACAGGATAAAGAAGTAAGTGTGGGCCATTCCAGGCCCCAAAAATTAGCCCACATGTTTTACCTGACAGCTATGAACGTAGTATTCTGTGGCTGAAGGTACATTAGAGGTAAAGAGGAAGGTGTATGGCGCTGCCAAAGTGTACTAGTGAATCCGTATGTCCAACAATGATGCTAAATGTGTATTCAATATCAATCTCCACTGTGAATCCTAAATTAATAAAGTGTCGGGTGCTTCATATATGTGACAAGTATAAATATGTGCAATAATATAGGGAATCCAACTCTGTGAGGAATTAATAATAGTGCTAAAACCGTGAAGGAAAAAATATGTGCAAAGAGGTGTAAATAATATTGGATAAAAATATATATATATAATTGATGAGTAATACCTAGACAATAAATAAGAAAATTAATAGGGAATAAAATCAGTTGGGTCCACTTAAATAAAGGGTGAAGATCCAAAACCTTATAATTGTACAGTAAAAAGCATCATATATGGCATAAACTAAGTAAACGATAGATGTGTAAATCTTATGGCAGCAATAGTCCAAGTGTAAGTAAGTCCGTGATAACTGAAAAACCTAAAAAAGGAGGGTGGTCCCACAATGGGAAAAAAACCTTTCCTAAAATAGGGAATAGGAACAGGGTAGGATTTCTACAGGAAGTGAATAAGCCACCATTTTGAGAAGATACAGCAGGGCAGCAAGACATGTTTTTCTCAATCTCTCGCCATCACCCCTGAGAGAGCTTGAAAAGACCCTGGTCTGCAAGATTCGGGCAGAAAATTGGATCACCCAATCACTCTGATAACCAGTGAAGGAGACCCCAGGATTATATATCCAAGGCCTGATACCCCTGCAGGGGTGTACAGCTCTGGTGAGTGCGGTCCAAGGGGTGCGGGGAGCACTGATTTGTCACCAAACATCTGAGCACCTCCAAATATTCGTCATTAGAGCACCTGCACTCAATTCACTTTCTGCTCCCTATTTTAGGAAAGGTTTTTTTCCCATTGTGGGACCACCCTCCTTTTTTAGGTTTTTCAGTTATCACGGACTTACTTACACTTGGACTATTGATGCCATAAGATTTACACATCTATCGTTTACTTAGTTTATGCCATATATGATGTTTTTACTGTACAATTATAAGGTTTTGGATCTTCACCCTTTATTTAAGTGGACCCAACTGATTTTATTCCCTATTAATTTTCTTATTTATTGTCTAGGTATTACTCATCAATTATATATATATATATATTTTTATCCAATATTATTTACACCTCTTTGCACATATTTTTTCCTTCACGGTTTTAGCACTATTATTAATTCCTCACAGAGTTGGATTCCCTATATTATTGCACATATTTATACTTGTCACATATATGAAGCACCCGACACTTTATTAATTTAGGATTCACAGTGGAGATTGATATTGAATACACATTTAGCATCATTGTTGGACATACGGATTCACTAGTACACTTTGGCAGCGCCATACACCTTCCTCTTTACCTTTATTCTTACTATATTTCTAGGAATATAGTGTACAGGTGGGCTGCAGCCAATATCAAATATTAGAAGTCTAAAATTATCCTGAGCGCGGATTTTCTACATTTCATGAAGGTACATTAGGCATTCACAGGATACAGAAGTAAGTGTCGGCCAGTATTGGCCCCATAAATTAGCCCACACGGGTTTACCTGACAGCTAAGAACTTTGAATTCTGTGGCTGAAGGTACATTAGGCATTCACAGGATACAGAAGTAAGTGTCGGCCAGTATTGGCCCCAAAAATTAGCCCACGTGGGTTTACCTGACAGCTAAGAACGTTGTATTCTGTGGCTGAAGGTACATTAGGCATTCACAGGATACAGAAGTAAGTGTCGGCCAGTATTGCCCCCAAAAATTTGCCCACATGGGTTTACTTGATAGCTAAGAACATAGTATTTGGTGGCTGGAGGTACATTAGGCATTCACAGGATACCGAAGTAAGTGTCGGCCAGTATAGACCCCAAAAATTAGACCACATGGGTTTACCTGACAGCTAAGAACGTAGTATTCTTTGGCTGAAGGTACATTAGGCATTCACTGTATACCGAAGTAAGTGTCGGCCAATATAGGCCCCAAAAACTAGCCCACGTGAGTTTACCTGACAGCGAAGAATGTTGTATTCTGTGGCTGAAGGTACATTAGGCATTCACAGGATACAGAAGTAAGTGTCGGCTAGTATAGGCCCAAAAAATTAGCTCACATGGGTTTACCTGACAGCAAAGAAAGTTGTATTCTGTGACTGAAGGTGCATTAGGCATTCACAGAAAAAATAATTGTCGGCCGTGAAAGGCCCCAAAAATTGGGCATTCAATGGAAATGAAATGCCTTTAGTGCCGCTGTATTTAGTGAAGACAAGGACCAGGAATTGTTGTGGGTGGATGGCGGTCTGGCGGATATTTGTGGGCTGGCATGAGGAATTTCAATGAAACATGGTCTACTGGTCACATGTGTTGAATCCCTCAGAGATCCATGCCTCATTCATTTTTATAAATGTGAGGTAGTCTACACTGTCATGAGCTAGGTGAGTGCGCTTATCGGTCACGACCCCCCCTGCTGCGCTGAACGTCCTTTCGGACAGGACACAGGACGGGGGGCAAGCCAAAATTTCCATTGCAAATTGTGCAAGCTCTGGCCAGAGGTCAAGCCTACCCACCCAGTAGTCCAGGGGCTCATCACTCCTCAGAGCGTCCACATCGGTCGTTAACCCGATGTAGTCGGACACCTGTCGTTCTAGGCGTTCCCTGATGCTGGATCCGGAGTTCAGCTGTCGATGGTTCGACTGAAAGAAGGATCTCATATCTGAAGTGACCAAGACATTTTCAAACCGCCCTCTTCTTGCAGGCGCTGTTGGATTGCTACCCGCAACTGTCTCTCTGTGACTGGAAATTCCTCTGCCAGCACATGTAAAAGCAGAATGCAGCATTTCCCGCAGCAAGGCCTGGAAGTGCTGCATTCTGACCGCCCTCTGTGATTGTGGTAACATTTCTGCCATTTTTTATTTGTACCGGGGGTCTAAGTACATTGCCACCCAGTACTGGTCCTTGGCCTTTATGCTTTTTATACAGGGATCCCCCTTAAAACACTGGAGCATGAAGGCCCCCATTCGGACTAAACTGGAAGCGGTGTAGTGGCCTGCTTCCAGCTCATCATCCAGGATAATGTCGTCCTCGTTCTCCTCCCCCCATCCAGGGATAACACCAAGGTTTAAAGCATGCTCTTCTTGCTCATCCTCATCCCCCCCGGCACCATCTTCCTCTGACTCCTCTTCAGACTCCTGCTGTTGATTTGTCTCAGATGGAGTAGCACCCACTGGGAATTCATCCAACATTGCGACATCCTCATCTTCCTACTCCTGCTCCTCGACGGCTTGATCAATGACACGACGCAATGCACACTCCAGAAAGAAGGCCTAAGGTATGATATCACTTATGGCGCCCTGGCCATGACTGACCAGTTTGGTGATCTCATCGAATGGCCGCAGAAGTCTGCACGCGTCCCGCATGAGCAGCCTCTGGCGAGGTGAAAAAAACCCAAGCTCCCCAGAACCTGTCCTGCCACCGAGTTCGAACAGGTAGTCGTTAACTGCACGTTTCTGCTGGAGCAGCCTATCAAGCATATGCAACGTTGAGTTCCATCGCGTCGAGCAGTCACAAATAAGACACCTGATGGGCAGGTTGTGTCGGCGCTGAATGTCAGCAAGGCGAGCCATGGCTGTGTAAGATCTTCAGAAATGGCCCGAGATTTTCCTGGCCTGCCGCAAGACGTCCTGGACCCCAGGGTATTTGCCAACGAATCGCTGCACCATTGTCGCACACCACGTTACCAACTGTCAAATTCAGCGGTGTCAGCCACTGATCTGCCTGTGAACGGAAAGCTGAAAGGAGTGCAGGACCAGTGTGGCTCTTGGCTTCCAGGCACAACAGACACAACACAGTATGGCAACGTCTCACCTGGCATGTGGAATAGGTTCTGGGGATCTTGGGCGGCACAGTGGAAGAGACGGTAGCAGCGGAAGAGGAGGAGTCAGCCGAGGAGGAGAGGGAGGATGGAGGAGAAGAAGAGGCAGGCCTGCTTGCAATCTGTGGCGGTACAACTAAATCTACACGGGTGCCACGGGTTACATGCTTGACAGCCGTCAGAAGGTTCACCCAGTGGGCAGTAAAAGTAATATACCTTCCCTGCCCGTGTTTGCTAGACCATGTGTCTGTGGTCAGATGTATCTTGGCACCAACACTGTGTGCCAGAGATATATTCACTTGCCGCTGAACATGGCCATACAGCTCTGTAATGCCCTTCTGCGAGAAATTTTTCCTACCTGGGACCTTCCATTGTGGTGTCCCAATGGCCACAAATTTACGAAAGGCCTCCGAGTCCACCAGTTGATATGGCAGTAGCTGGCGGGCTATCAGTTCCGACAAGCCAGCAGTCAAACGTTGGGCAAGAGGGTTATCCGGCGTCATCATTTTTTTCCGCTCCAACATTTGGACCACAGAAGCCTACCTTTTTCCAGAACAACGTGACGATGGCATCATGGCAGGTGGAGTGGAGGACAAATGTGAGGAGAGAGGAGAAGGATAAGGGGCTGGATGGTGAGAGCCTGCAGTGTGGCTTTTTGGGTTCTGACGGTGTTGCTCCCACTGGGCTCGGTGATGGGAGTTCAGGTGCCTTCTTAAGGCTGTTGTCCCTAGGTGAGTGTTGGGCTTACCGCGACTTATTCGTTGACTGCAAAGGCTGCAGATAGCAACACTGTTGTCAGCAACGGACACATTAAAAAAAGCCCACACTGCGGAGCCATGTGCCGGCGTCCTGGGAGCACCAGATGTGACTGTACACGGTTGATGGCTCGCTCCTGATACATTTGCAATCTGCTTTCTACCTCTTGTGCAATGTAAGTTCTGCCTGCCTCTCCTCCCTATCTGCTGGTCCATCTCTCCCTATGAACTCCCCTCCTCTTCCTCTCTTGTGGCCACCCACGTGACGTCCATAGACATGCCATCATCCACATCATCTTCCCCACCACTAACATTCGAGATCTCGGAGTAGGCAGCAACAGCGGGGACCAACCTCCTTGGGCTGATCTGGGTACTGTCGTCAGGCTGCTCAGTGGCGGCTGTTGCTACCTCCTCTTTCTGATCCGATTCCAACAATGGCTGCACATCGCAAACGTCTTGTGATGGATCGGAAAAAATTCCAGTGACTCAAGTGGAGGGTATGTGGTGGTGGTGTTTGTGGTGGTGTCTTTGGGGGTGCACACAGCAGAGAGTGAAGAGGGTGCAGATAGAGAGGATGAGGAGGGTGCAGAAGAGGAAGGCTGAGTTAGCCACTCAACCAAGTCTGGTGCGTCCTTTGACGTAATTGCACGTGGCTTTTGAAACTTCACACTTTGGCTCCGACCTAATGCTCCTGCCCTACCCCTACCACTCCTGCGTACGTGTCTGCCTCTTCCTCTGCCTGTCATGTTTTTTAATTACCCTGTGACAAAAGTCTCTAGAGAATCGCAGTATATCTGGAAAAAGGTAAAAGGTAGATAACACCCCGCTTCAATCTGTGGTATTGGGGGGGGGGGGCACAGGTTTATCACACCAGTTCTACAAATAATTGGCCAGTAACTGTTGTCACTGTGTATAGCACAGTTAACACAGCAAAAGAGGCCACATTTTTGCAGGACTAAAATACAATCTTAGAAAAGTATACTGTTAATTAACACCTCACTTTAATCTGTGGTATTGGGGGGGGGGGGGGGCACAGTTTTATCACACCAGTTCTACAAATAATTGGCCAGTAACTGTTGTCACTGTGTGTCTAGCACAGTTAACCGCTTGCCGACTGCCGCACGACTATTTACGTCGGCAGTCAGCCCCTCACAGGCAAAGCAACGTAGGGCTACGTCGCTAGCCTGTGAGGCTCTAGGGAGCGAGCGTGCACCACCGGAGGCGCGCTCCACGCGGTCACGGACCCCCCGCGTGTGTGCCCGGCGGACTCGATGTCCGCCGGGCACACGCGATCGTCCGTTACAACGGAAGAAAGGCAGGCGGCTAATGTAAACAAAGCCGTCTGTCATTCTTCCCTGTGTAAGAATGGAGATCACACGGTTCTACTATGTAGGACCATTGATCTCTGTTCTTATACTAGTAGCCACAGCCAATCACAGTTAGAAACACGCCCCTAGGGACACACTTAACCCCTCCCTCTCCAATAAAGTTAACTCCTTCACTGCCAGTGTCATTTTTACAGTAACAGTGCATATGTATAGCACTGATTACTGCAGTAATGTCACTGGTAACCCCAAAAGTGTCAAAAATGTCAGTCAAGGGTCCGATCTGTCCGCCGCAATGTCGCAGTCTCGCAAAAAAAATCGCAGATCGCCGCCATTACTCGTTAAAAAAAAAAAAAAAACAAAAATGACAAAAATCTTTCCCTTAGTTAGTAAACGCAATAACTTTTGCACAAACCAATCAAAATATGCTTTTTGCGATTTTTTTTTCCAAACATAGGTAGAATAAAACAAATTGGCCTCAAATGTTAAAAAATTGTGATTTTTACATTTTTTTAGGGAATTTCATATAAAAAATGTGAAAAATATTGTTATTTTTGCAAAATTGATGCTCTTTTTTTGTTTATAGCGCATGATCAAAAAATCGCTCAGGTGATCAAATACCACAAAAAGAAAGCTCTGTTTATGGGAAAAAAAGGACATCAAATTTGTTTAGGTACAGCGTCGCACGACCGCGCAATTGTCCGTTAAATTCACGCAGTGCCGAATTGCAAAATAGGCCCTGGTCAGGAAGGGGGTAAAATCTTCCGGGGCTTG
The DNA here is from genome assembly GCF_965119305.1 of Pelophylax lessonae. Lineage (NCBI taxonomy): Eukaryota > Metazoa > Chordata > Amphibia > Anura > Ranidae > Pelophylax > Pelophylax lessonae. Next base: position 202,431,519 of record NC_138780.1, read on the forward strand.
GTTAACACAGCAAAAGAGGCCACATTTTTGCAGGACTAAAATACACTCTTAGAAAAGTACACTGTTAAATAACACCCGACTTCAATATGTGGTATTGGGTGGGCCACTGGTCTATCACACCAGTTGTTCAAAAAATTGGCCAGTAAGTTTGGCACTGTGTGTATCAATCTTAACTCAGCAAAAGAGGCAATATTGTTGCAGGACACAAATACACTTATGAAAGTATACTCAGATAACACCCCACTTCAATATGTGGTATTGGGGGGCACTGGTTTATCACACCAGTTGTTCAAAAAATTGGCCAGGAAGTTTGACACTGTGTGTATCAGACTTAACTCAGCAAAAGAGGCAATATTGTTGCAGGACACATATACACTGATGAAAGTATACTCAGATAACACCCCACTTCAATATGTGGTATTGGAGAGCCACTGGTCTATCACACCAGTTGTTCAAAAAGTTGGCCAGGGAGTTTGGCACATTGTGTATCAGACTTAACTCAGCAAAAGAGGCAATATTGTTGCAGAACACAAATACAGTTGTAAAAGTATACTCAGATAACACCCCACTTCAATATGTGGTATTGGGGGGGCCACTGGTTTATCGCACCAGTTGTTCAAAATATTGGCCAGGGAGTTTGGCACTGTGTGTATCAGACTTAACTCAGCAAAAGAGGCAATACTGTTGCAGCACACAAATACACTTGTAAAAGTATACTCAGATAACACCCCACTTTAATATGTGGTATTGGGGGGCCACTGATTTATCACACCAGTTGTTAAAAAAATTGGCCAGGGAGTTTGGTACTGTTTGTATTATTGCTGCAGCAACTCTCAGTCACCACACCTGTCACAATGCTGCACAGTGCACAATAATACTACTAATCCACTATAATATGCTTTCTACAAAGTATATTATACTGTGGATTACCCCCCTCCCCCCCCCCCCCTTTATAGTGCACTGCACAGCAATACCAAAAATATTGCAGCCCTTTAAATGACTTTTGTGGACATTAACAGAGCGATTTGTGTGACTGCTGCCAATCTCTAACTGCCCCTTAAGCACCGACTGGATACCTGCCCCTAACCTGAAAAGATACTAGTAGACCTATACCGAAATACCAGCCCTGAAAAGGACTTTTGTGGATCTTAACAGAGCTATTTGTGTCTGCCAATCTCTCCCTAATGTATACAGCAGACCTCTCCCTACGCTGGCAAAAAGCAGAATGTGAAATGGCCGACAGCTCTGGTCTATTTATAGGGTAGGGGGCATGTCCATGTGCTGAAATGTTTTAATTGGCTGTCCCGTTCCACCTGACAGCTGTGTCATGTGTCAAAGTTCTCCCCAATATAAACTAATATGGCCGCCGCGAACAATGCCATGTGTTCGCAAACTTGGCGGGTAGCGAACATGCAAAATTCGCCGCGAATCGACCGCCGGGCGAACCACAAGGCCATCTCTAATCAGGATCCTAAGGATAGATGTATACTGTGTACAGTTATGTGTATACTTGTGGTTTCCCAAAGATCACCAGGCACTTTACTGCAACTTCAGTGTCCAGCAGTAATCTTTTTATCTCCTTGCAAGACCGCTTCCTCCGGTTCTGTGTCACAGGCAAGGATCTCAGCACTCTCACCGGTCACTTCTCCGTGACACCCACTGTCCTCCTCAGTCAGGATGCACTCTCCGCACTCTAGGCCTCGCTCTCAGGCTTCTATCCTGGACAGTCTTTCTCCGCAGTTGTTCTCTGCACACCCGCACTCCATGAGTTTCCCGAAGCAAAAGAGTGCGCATCCAACTCCGCCCCCCCCATTTATCTCTCCTCCCATGAATCTCCGCCGATCCCTTAAAGCTCCCTGGGAGTGTAGTTCAGTCAATCCCTTGATGCATGGTCTCCACCTTCTTTCCTACTACATCCCCCATAATCCAGTTCACCACTCCATGGGAGAAATTCATCTTCCTTACACAGTTCTTAAAGGAGCAGCCAAACATGACCTAAACTGCAACTCTGTGCTATGACATAGTAATTCCAGCATAGCTACATCACATTCTTTTTTTATTGGGAATGTTATATAGCAGAAAGTGAAAAATATATTTTTTTTTCAGAATTGTCGCTATACAAAAAAAAAAATTGCAGAGGTGATCAAATACCACCAAAAGAAAGCTCTATTTGTTGGGGAAAAAAAGAACATCAATTTTATTTGGGTACAGCGTCGTACGACTGCACAAATGTTAGTTAAAGCATTGCAGTGCCAAATTGCAAAAAATGGCCTGGTCATTAAGGGGGAAAATCTTCCGGTAACAATAATGGTTATCGTTAATTTGTTATATATGTTCATTAATATCTATAATATGAATATATGAGCTAATATGAACATTGTACTACACCTGTACTCAAGATAAACAGGAAAAATATTTGGTGTAGTATTATTTATACAGAATATGTTACATATTAAACAAATTAAACCTTTTTTCCATTTTCAACCATTTTGTTGCTTGTTATAAAAACATATATTCAAAATAGTTTTTATTGAAATTTTGGCAAACAAAAGAAAAGGAACAATGCCATGTGAAATGTGAACAATTTGCACTTAAAACACAATTAAACAGTGACAGTGAATCATGTCAATACAGCATTCGTACACATGTATGAAAGCAGTGGCATTAAACTTGTATAGAAACAGTAACATCAACAGCATCAAAGTGAACCTGGCACAATGTGGTTGAAATACCATGCTGACCAGGCTGCCCATTGGGAATCAAAACCAGTCATAGAATCTTTAACCCTTAACGCCAACAGTCGTTCACACTGGTGATCAAGATTAACTTGGGCTAATACTTCTGTTTGATTGGGCGCTAGGCTGCTCTTCCAATGTCTGGCTATAATGAGTTTTGCGGCTAACAGGATATGGATCAGGATTGTGCGGTATTCCCTTGGATATTCGTGGATTCCCAGGTGGAGTATGGTCAAGGCTGGTTCTGGGGGCCTGAGGATACCTGTGATAGCGGATATGGTAGTAAAAATTTGCTTCCAATAGCTAGAGATGCCCACACAGGACCAGAATACGTGGTAAATATTGGCGGGCTGGCCACATCCCCTCCAGCATAAGGGGGAGTATGATGTTATAAATTTTGACAGTATAACTAGGGTTTTGTACCAGTGTGCTACAATTTTTTGGGCAAGGTCCCAGTGGTTCATGCAGTGAGTGGCAGCAGACACTGCTTGAAAGGATTTGGACAATATCTGGGGTGAGAACTGAGCCTCAAGGTCTTTCTCCCATTTAAGCATAGGGGGGCTTTTGGAAAACATCATTTTGTCACCCAGGGAGTTGTACAATAGGGAAATGCCTTTCTCCTGTGTCTCCGGGGCCGTAAAGAAGACGTGCAGATGAGCATCTAAGCGAATAACTGGCGGTGGAAATTTTTTGAGAAACCGCTGGAGTTGTAGGTAGGAATAGGACAGTGACTTCGGCAACTGGTATTTAACAGAGAGCTCCGACCACGTCTTAACAGTGCCTGACGAGAGTAACTCGTCCACCCATAGAATGCCCAGATCCTTTCATGAATTAATCTTTAGGTAAGGTATTAATACTTCCAGGGTTTGGAGTGGGATACGAAAAGGCGCTGACGTGGGTTTTGGACTGGTGAATGCTAACAATTTCCTCCAAGCCAGGATGGTAGCTTGTGTCGAGGGGGGAAGTGAGTGAATACTGAGTTGTCTACACGAGTCCGCCAGAAGTAGAAGGTGCAGGGATGCGGACCGAGACAGGGAGGTCTCCAGCCCTACCCAGACCGCCGCCGGGGAGTCTAGGAACCACTTTTTAGCCTGTGAGAGAAGCGAAGATACGTAGTAGTCCTGTATAACTGGCCAGCATACTCCGCCCGCTCTCTTGTGCTTCACTAGGTGAACTTGAGAACATCTTGGTCTCTTTCCCAGCCAGACATATTGTTTCAATTTAAGGTATTTATGGTGAACAGGGAAGGGAAGGGTCCTAAACAGGCACAGTATCTTAGGCAGCTCTATCATCTTGAAAGATGCTATTCTACCCAGCCAGGATTGTTCTATCTTTGCCTTACGAGACAAGTTTTGGTTGATTTTGTCCACCAGGGGTTTACAATTTACGTCTACAATCCTGCATGGGTCTGCAACAATTTGGTTCCCCAGATAAGGGATAGAGTGATCTGCCCAGGCATAGGGAAACTGCTGCTGCAAGTGTCGTTTAGTATGTGAGTTGATCCCAAGGTCAAGGATCAGGGATTTGTGGAAATTCACTTTGTAATATGACAGGGAGCTGAAGCGAGTGAGGGTGTCATGGATAATGGGGAGGGAGATCAGAGGGTTATTTACTATTAGGATGACGTCGTCGGCAAACAAGTTTATGACATGTGGAACTCGGTTGACGGTTACTCCAGAAATGAGGGGGTTGGCACATATAGCCTCTGCGAGGGGTTCCATCATTAAGTTGAAAATGGCCGGGGACAGGGGGCAGCCCTGCCTCGTGCCATTCCTAATTGGAAATTCCTTGGAAAGGAAACCAGATGTGAAAACTCTTGCAGAGGGTTTAGAATATAGGGCCAGGATAGCGGAAACTATAGGGCCGTGAAATCCAAATTTGGTTAGGGTGGCTGTCATGTAATCAGTGGATTCTATCAAACGCCTTTTCGGGGTCGATAGAGAGCAAAAGGGTCTGAGATTTGGTAAGTCGGACATGGTGTAGAATATTTAGGAGGCGTCTGGTGGCATCCGGGGCTTGTCGTCCTTTGGTGAACCCAGTTTGATCGGGTTTAATGAGGCTAGGGATTACTTCAAAGAGTCGTTTAGCTAGGAGCTTGGAGTACATTTTGATATCAGTATTTAGGAGGGATATAGGACAAAAATTAGGAGGGGAATCAGGGGGTTTACCTGGTTTGGGGAGAGTTACAATATGGGCGGTGAGCATTTCCTGAGGAATGCCCCTGTGGTGGCGGCCGTAGTAAAGAGGGATTTCAAGTGGGGTACGATGGTTGGCGTGAATGTTTTATAATATTCGTTCATCAACCCGTCCGGGCCAGGGGATTTGTCGGACGGGAGAGAACGAATAATGGATTGAATTTCGGTATCTGTAAATTCTCCATTGAGGAACGCCAGTTGAGTTTCTGACAGGTGCGGTAATTTGAGGGAATGTAAGAAGTTATTGATCATCGGCTCTGTAGGTTGGGGAGTAGAAGGGTCATCTCCAAGATTGTATAAGGAACCATAGTATTCCGCAAAGGTGTCTGCTATAACTTGGGGGTGTTCTATCTTATTTTTAGACGTGTGGTGGAAGAGGTGGGGAATGGTAGATTGGGTCTTCCGGATTTTTAGCCGCCGTGCTAAGAACTTACCGGCTTTATTGTGGTTGGCATAATAGTTAAGACGTAGACAACGAATATAGAGGTCGTGTTCCTGGCAAAAGAACTCCCGGAGATGACGACGCAGCTCGGAGAGTTGAGACGCCAGTAGGGAGGATGGACTAGATTGGTTGAGACCATCCTTTTCTCTAATTTCAGCAAGGAGAGAGTCTAGTGTAGCGGAACGCGCTTTCCTTTTACGGGCCATAGCTTGCAACAGCAGTCCCCTCATGAATGCCTTATGAGCGTTCCAATTGACAAACGGATTTGTGTCGTGTGGATGATTCCGTTCAAAGTACCCTTGAAGTTCTTTTGATAAAAGATCCCTACTGGCCACATCTCAGAGGACAGAGCTGTCACATCTCCATAGGCGTGCTTGGCACGCAATCGGGCTGATTGTCAAGGATAGAGTAACAGTTGCATGGTCCGACCATAAGATGTCGTGGATATTAGTTCTTGTGACTTTCTGGAGAGACAGTCTGTCCACCAAGATATAGTCCAACCAAGAGTAAGAATTATGTCTGGCTGAGTAAAAGGTATAAGTACGCTCGTCAGCATGCTGACATCTCCACGCGTCATACAACCCCTCGGCCTGCAGGAGCCCACGAAGAGGGGTGGGGTCCCGCCTGCCAGGGGCCGACGAATCTAACGTGGTGTCTAGGACCGTATTCAGATCTCCACAAACAAGTACAGAACCCTGTCGCACCCTCGAGATCAGTTTGAACAAACGAGTCAGAAATCTCGATTGGTGCGAGTTGGGAGCATATGCATTAACCACAGTGAAAAGAACATTGTTCAATTTGCAAACTAGCACAATATACCGACCGTTGGGGTCCAGGATCGAGTCCAAATTGTTCAAAAGACAATTTACCGCTGAATGCAAGGAGGACTCCCCCCTTTTTCTCTGCCCTGGAAGCTAGAAAGACATGGTGAAAGTCACTGTGGGTACAAGGAGGGGTTTTGTCCCTGTGGAAATGCGTCTCCTGTGCAGCCACAATGTCCACCGAGCGTTGCAGAGCCTCTTTCCAAAGCGAGCGTCTCTTCGCGGGGTGGTTGAGGCCCCACACATTAAGCGACATCAATGAGATAGACATAGGCGATCAAATGAGCAAACCACTGTCAGCCGTAGAGAGCGGTGAACACAAGCAGAAGCAACTGAAGGTCGAATAAGAGATAGAAACCGAATCTTCCGTCGGGAGCTAGCAAGCCCGATCAGAGTGCATGTAGGTGCAGAATTGTCAAGATATCCAATAAGCTGCGATAATTGTCCGTGGTAAAGGTGCGAAGATAATCCTGAGGACGTGCCAAAAAAAGGTGGCACCATAGCAACAAGAAAAACAAAATAAAAGGGAGTAAAGGGCAAAGGGTAAAAAAGTTAGACCTGTGAGAGTCCGTGCAGCGCATGCTGCCTGGTCAAGCTGGGGGTAGGTACGGTGTAAGGTACCTGAAGGTGAGCACAGGGAAAGGTGTCACAGGGTAGGTGTAGGAGATACCCATTAGTAGCGGTTCTTCTTCATGTTGTTGTTCCGTTTGGAACGTGCTACTTGCCAATCGGGCGTGAGATGCCGGAGATCCGTTGCTTGGACGTGGTTGTCAGGAAGAGGCGGATGAGGCGGGTCATGGGGGACAATACCCCACTCTCTCAGGAGCTTTATGCCATGATCCAATGTAGTAATTAGATGCGTGGAATCATTGTAAGTCACACTTAGTTTTGCCGGATACTTCCACTTGTAGATCACGTTGTGGTTTCTGAGGGCCTTGGTAATGGTAGACATGTCCCTCCTCTGCTGTGAGGTGTGCTTCGAGTAGTCTGGTAGCAGCTGCAGGGACTGAGCGTGAGGAGGAATATTATCCTTTCGCCTAAATGCATCCAAAATGCGTTCCTTGGCTTGGTAGAAATGCACTCTAAGGATAACGTCTCTTGGCACTTCTTGGGGCAGAAAAGATGGTTTAGGAACCCTGTGGACCCTGTCCACCGTCAGGTCAGCCGCCGTGAAGGAGGGAACCAATTCTTTAAAAAGCGAATGGACATAATGGGGTAGTTGCTGCGGTGTGACAGTCTCAGGGACGCCTCTGATCTTTATGTTGTTGCGGCGTGACCTGTCCTCCAGGTCAGCCAATTTGTTCTTGATCATGAGGAGGTCATCTTTATGGGAGTTATGTGAGTCCACAAGTACATGATATTAAACAGCTACTTCTGACAGTTTGGATTCAGTAACATGTACCCGTTGACCCAGCTCTTGTACTTCAGCCTTGCATTGGTGGACAGCAGTAAAGAGGTCTGCATGTAGCAAGGCTTTGAGTGACATCATCATCTCTTTCATGGTGATGTCTGAAATTATCTGGCCCTGGTCGGGAACTGTGCAATGGGGTCATTTTGTGGATTGTATACAGGGAGAGGTACCTGAGACTGAGGGTGAGATCCAGCTTCCATCACTTCTCTGCGCATGTCGGTTTCCCTGCGTGGCTTCGATTTTAGCGGGCTCCTTGTAGAGGGAGTGCTGGCACCGGAGTCTATGTAGGTAGAGGGAGAGCTGCGAGTCTCGTTGGCAGAGGCCTCCATAGGTTCTAAATCCGACGGTCGCGGGCTGCTGGACGCCAGAGGAGCGGTGTGAGGCGGAGAGGGCGGTCTCCCGCCGCAATTTTGGGGAAGACCAGTGTGGGGCACCACCGGGAAATATGGCGGCAATTTCTTCATCTGTACATTGTCTCGGCCATTCCTGCGCATTGCGGAAGGAGCAGGTAGGCTTCCTATGTACGGGGACGGCAGCGGGTGGCTCGTAGCTGTGGTGGGTATCCGTTAGGACGCTGTATTCCCTGGGCTCGGAGCGGAGTTCGCTCAGATCGCGGCCATCTTAGTGCGCGGTCGTCACGCCCCCCCCCCCCCCATATTCAGGATATTTTTAAAACCAAACAACTTTTGTAAAGTCTCAGATGTTCTTAAAAAACGTGTGAAAATAATTTTGGTATAAAATGCAGGTAATAACTAAATAATTTTCGCACTGTTTTTAAGCACATATGAGACTTTCCAAAAGAAGTTTGTGGACACATGGAAGACAATATTGGGGGGCCATCATAACATTTTTCTTGTAAAATTCTAATTACTGGAGTTTATAAAGTGATCTGATATCAATGATGCCAATAAAGAGAAATGATTTCCATTCATGTAGAGAATAATTACATTCCTGGGAGAGAAATTAATTTCCTTCTGGTAACATTCTTCTCTTCTTCTACAGATTGTATGATAATCAGCTGACAGACAGTTCCTGCACCCACCTGGCATCTGGAATAAGAAATAATCAGACACTGAGGATACTGAACCTGTCTGGGAACAATCTGGAGGGTCCTCATTTCAGGGATCTGATGGAAGCTCTGACAACAAGCCGGATAGAGGAATTACGGTGAGTATAACAGAACTGACTGAGATAATCATATTCTGGGACAGTTTTATATCTAAACCACATAAATATCATATGATGTTAGATATCTCAGACTGTTGTCTTGATTGATGAATCTTATCACACTCTGTTAACAGCCATGAAATATTCTGCTTAAGACTTTTTAGCCCCCTCACACCCGTCATCTGTATATAACTGTCCTTCCTAGTGCCCAGAGCTGGAAGAACTTTTATAAACATTTACATTTTGCAGCTGCAGCACCCTCTGGGGGTGACTCTGATTTCTATGGGGAGCAGCAGACTGTTCTGGAGGTTGGAAGATTTGATCAGCAGCCACTCAGTAGAGTACAGTAGAGTGATTACAGATTAAATCTCACATTTGGTTGACTCTTTCTCAGCCACCACTACAGTAATACAGTGAGGGAATGAAAACAAACCTGCAGCCACAAGTTCATATTCCTTTGTGTTTCATTGTGTTTAGATTTCTTTAGAAGTGATCTGAGTGGCTGTACAGTCACCCCACTCCTTCTACATGTGTGAAGGTTAGGGATAGACCGATATGTTTTTTTTTCAGGGCTGATACCGATATTTTGGTCAGTAAGTATCGGTATCGGCCGATATTGGCCAATATTTTGTACATTTAAAGTTTTGAAAAATAAAGATACATTTTTGACACAAATCTGGTACTCAACATGTTAATGTTTATTTATTAACATTTTTAACATTAAAGGCTCATTCTTCACACCTTAACTGCCTGAAAACTGATAGGAAAACTGCACAGTTTTCACTTGCAGGGACATCAGTTTCACATCATGCGATTGTGATTAATGATGCATAAACTGCTGCAGTAGTGCTCTCACTCACTGCAATGATTTTAAATCACTACTGCAGCACAGTCAGTGCAAAACACATGAGCAAGACTAATCCCTTTCCACATGTTTGCTCCACTGTCTCAAAGGAGCACAAGCATCACTCAGTCTTTGTTGATTCCCCAGTCTTCAAGCATGCCTAGAAACATTTCTCTACTGTACTCAGTGTGGGATCCTTGCATCACTTTTGTATTCAACAAAAATGGCCTTTTTGTCCATCCGCTGTCAATGAAGTGGCATGTAAGACTCATTAGTGACTCTGTTTGTCCTGAACAGCAGTCAGTCGTGAATGAGAGTGAGTTGCCAGCATTCGACCTTTTGGTGAATCTTTCCCAGCATTTCGGTTTGATAATACCGCTCAGTCTTCAGTGTGTACCTTAGCACAACTATGGACATCAACCCCTTAAATCCAGAGTCAGACACCATTGCAAATGGCTGATTATCAGTGACCATCATCTCTGTGATTACTCTGTCCAGCAATTGGGATCTTCCATCAGAATTTATGCACCTGTTTTTGTGAAACATCTCTTATCGTTGCCTGGGATAGTGGAGGAGGTATTTCACATTGTGATTGTGATTCATTTTGTTTCTGTGCTGCATGATATAATTCAACTTGATGAACTCTTAGATGGGCCCAAAGATTTGACGTATTTTTGTTTTTGTAGTTACTGATCCCATTCTTACATTGTTTGTGCATGTGTTGCACACTGCTGCTTTTCCTGATGATGGTTGAGACAAGAAATAGTCCCAGATCACATTTTTACTTTTTCTGTCCACATCCATCTCCATTGCAATTTGAAAGAGACAATATAAGGTTAAAAAAATGCTGGCTGGCTGGCTGCTGGCACCCTGCTGTGGATGGCTGGCTTGCTGTCACCCTGTTGTGGGTGGCTGGCTTGCTGGCACCCTGTTGTGGGGTGGATGGGTGGCTGGCTGGCACCCTGCTGTGGCTGCTGGCTGGCTGGCACCCTGCTGTGGCTGCTGTCTGATTGGCACCCTGTGGTGGGCGCCTGCTGGCTGGCTGGCACCCTGCTGTGGGTGGCTGGCTTGGTGTCGCCCTGTTGTGGGTGGCTGGCTTGCTGGCACCCTGTTGTGGGGTGGGTGGCTGGCTGGCACCCTAATGTGGCTTCTAGCTGGCTGGGACCCTACGGTGACTGCTGGCTTGGTGTCACCTTGTTGTGGGTGGCTAGCTTGGTATCACCCTGTTGTGGGTGGCTGGCTTGGTGTCACCCTGTTGTGGGGTGGGTGGCTGACTTGGTGTCACCCTGTTGTGGGTGGCTGGCTGGCTTGGTGCCACCCTGTTGTGGGTGGCTGGCTTGGTGTCATGCTGTTGTGGGTGGCTAGCTTGCTGTCACCCTGTTTTGGGGTGACTGGCTGGCTGGCTGGCACCCTGCTGTGGCTGGCTTGTGGTGGCTGATGGCTTGGTGTAACCCTGTTGTGTGTGGCTGGCTTGGTGTCACCCTGTTGTGGGTGGCTGGCTTGGTGTCACCCTGTTGTGGGTGGCTGGCTTGGTGGCACCCTTTTGTGAGTGTCTGGCTTGCCGGAACCCTGTTGTGGGTGGCTGGCTTGGTGTCACCCTGTTGTGGGGTGGGTGGCTAGCTGACACCCTGCTGTGGCTGCTGGTTGGCTGGCACCCTGCGGTGGCTGCTGGCTTGGTGTCACCCTGTTGTGGGTGGCTGGCTTGGTGTCACCCTGTTGTGGGGTGGGTGGGTGGCTGGCTGCTGGCACCCTGTTGTGGGGTGGATGGGTGGCTGGCTGGCACCCTGCTGTGGCTGCTGGCTGGCTGGCACCCTGCTGTGGCTGCTGTCTGATTGGCACCCTGTGGTGGGCGCCTGCTGGCTGGCTGGCACCCTGCTGTGGGTGGCTGGCTTGGTGTCGCCCTGTTGTGGGTGGCTGGCTTGCTGGCACCCTGTTGTGGGGTGGGTGGCTGGCTGGCACCCTAATGTGGCTTCTAGCTGGCTGGGACCCTACGGTGACTGCTGGCTTGGTGTCACCTTGTTGTGGG